>NC_091985.1:44526365-44733537 GCF_044704955.1 Pristiophorus japonicus | reverse complement strand
TATCGGGAGAGGTGGAGGTGTATTTGTGGGGAGAGGTGGAGGGGTATGTGTGGGTGGGAGAGATGGAGGGGGATGTGTGGGGAGAGGTGGAGGGGTATGTGTGGGGAAAGGTGGAGGGGTATATGTGGAGAGAGGTGGAGGGGTATGTGTGGGGAGAGGTGGAGGGTTATGTGTGGGGAGAGGTGGAGGGGTATGTGTGGGTGGAGGTGGAGGGGTACGTGTGGGTGGGAGAGGTGGAGGGGTATGTATCGGGAGAGGTGGAGGTGTATTTGTGGGGAGAGGTGGAGGGGTATGTGTGGGTGGGAGAGATGGAGTGGGATGTGTGGGGAGAGGTGGAGGGGTATGTGTGGGGAGAGGTGGAGGGTTATATGTGGGGAGAGGTGGAGGGGTATGTGCGGGGAGAGGTGGAGGGGTATGTGTGGGGAGAGGTGGAGTGGTATGTGTGGGTGGGAGATTTGAAGGGGTATGTGAGGGTGGGAGAGGTGGAGGGGTATGTGTGGGGAGAGGTGGAGGGTTTTGTGTGGGTGGGAGAGGTGGAGGGGTATGTGTGGGGAGAGGTGGAGGGGTATGTGTGGGTGGGAGAGGTGGAGGGGTATGTGTGGGGAGAGGTGGAGGGGTATGTGTGGGGAGAGGTGGAGGGGTATGTGTGGGTGGGAGAGGTGGAGGGGTATGTGTGGGGAGAAGTGGAGGGTTATGTGTGGGTGGGAGAGGTGGAGGGGTATGTGTGGGGAGAGGTGGAGGGGTATGTGTGGGTGGGAGAGATGGAGGGGTATGTGTGTGGAGAGGTGGAGGGTTATGTGTGGGTGGGAGAGGTGGAGGGGTATGTGTGGGGAGAGGTGGAGGGGTACATGTGGGTGGGAGAGGTGGAGGGGTATGTATGGGGAGAGGTGGAGGGGTATGTGTGGGTGGGAGAGGTGGACAGGTATGTGTGGGGAGAGGTGGAGGGGTATGTGTGGGTGGGAGAGATGGAGGGGTATGTGTGGGGAGAGGTGGAGGGGTATGTGTGGGTGGGAGAGGTGGAGGGGTATGTGTGGGGAGAGGTGGAGGGGTATGTGTGGGGAGAGGTGGAGAGTTATGTGTGGGGAGAGATGGAGGGGTATGTGTGGAGAGAGGTGGAGAGGTATGTGTGGGGAGAGGTGGAGAGGTATGTGTGGGGAAAGGTGGAGAGTTATGTGTGGGGAGAGGTGGAGGGGGTATGTGTGGGGGAGAGGTGGAGGGGTATGTGTGGGGAGAGGTGGAGGGGTATGTGTGGGGAGAGGTGGAGGGGTATGTGTGGGGAGAGGTGGAGGGGTATGTGTGGGTGGGAGAGGTGGAGGTGTATGTGTGGGGGGAGGTGGAGGGGTACGTGTGGGTGGGAGAGGTGGAGGGGTATGTATCGGGAGAGGTGGAGGTGTATTTGTGGGGAGAGGTGGAGGGGTATGTGTGGGTGGGAGAGATGGAGGGGGATGTGTGGGGAGAGGTGGAGGGGTATGTGTGGGGAAAGGTGGAGGGGTATATGTGGGGAGAGGTGGAGGGGTATGTGTGGGGAGAGGTGGAGGGTTATGTGTGGGGAGAGGTGGAGGGGTATGTGTGGGGAGAGGTGGAGGGGTATGTGTGGGGAGAGGTGGAGGGACATGTGTGGGGAGAGGTGGAGGGGTATGTGTGGGTGGGAGAGATGGAGGGGGTATGTGTGGGTGGGAGAGGTGGAGGGGGTATGTGTGGGTGGGAGAGGTGGAGGGGTATTTGTGGGAAGAGGTGGAGGGGTATGTGTGGGGAGAGGTGGAGGGGTATGTGCGGGGAGAGGTGGAGGGGTATGTGTGGGGAGAGGTGGAGTGGTATGTGTGGGTGGGAGATTTGAAGGGGTATGTGTGGGTGGGAGAGGTGGAGGGGTATGTGTGGGAAGAGGTGGAGGGTTTTGTGTGGGTGGGAGAGGTGGAGGGGTATGTGTGGGGAGAGGTGGAGGGGTATGTGTGGGTGGGAGAGGTGGAGGGGTATGTGTGGGGAGAGGCGGAGGGGTATGTGTGGAGAGAGGTGGAGAGTTATGTGTGGAGAGAGGTGGAGAGGTATGTGTGGGGAGAGGTGGAGGGGTATGTGTGGGGAAAGGTGGAGAGTTATGTGGGGGGAGAGGTGGAGGGGGTATGTGTGGGGAGAGGTGGAGGGGTATATGTGGGGAGAGGTGGAGGGGTATTTGTGGGGAGAGGTGGAGGTGTATGTGTGGGGGGAGGTGGAGGGGTACGTGTGGGTGGGAGAGGTGGAGGGGTATGTATCGGGAGAGGTGGAGGTGTATTTGTGGGGAGAGGTGGAGGGGTATGTGTGGGTGGGAGAGATGGAGGGGGATGTGTGGGGAGAGGTGGAGGGGTATGTGTGGGGAAAGGTGGAGGGGTATATGTGGGGAGAGGTGGAGGGGTATGTGTGGGGAGAGGTGGAGGGTTATGTGTGGGGAGAGGTGGAGGGGTATGTGTGGGGAGAGGTGGAGGGGTATGTGTGGGGAGAGGTGGAGGGGCATGTGTGGGGAGAGGTGGAGGGGTATGTGTGGGTGGGAGAGATGGAGGGGGTATGTGTGGGTGGGAGAGGTGGAGGGGGTATGTGTGGGTGGGAGAGGTGGAGGGGTATTTGTGGGAAGAGGTGGAGGGGTATGTGTGGGGAGAGGTGGAGGGGTATGTGCGGGGAGAGGTGGAGGGGTATGTGTGGGGAGAGGTGGAGTGGTATGTGTGGGTGGGAGATTTGAAGGGGTATGTGTGGGTGGGAGAGGTGGAGGGGTATGTGTGGGAAGAGGTGGAGGGTTTTGTGTGGGTGGGAGAGGTGGAGGGGTATGTGTGGGGAGAGGTGGAGGGGTATGTGTGGGTGGGAGAGGTGGAGGGGTATGTGTGGGGAGAGGTGCAGGGGTATGTGTGGGTGGGAGAGGTGGAGGCGTATGTGTGGGGAGAGGTGGAGGCGGTAGGTGTGGGTGGGAGAGGTGGAGAGGGTATGTGTGGGGAGAGGTGGAGGGGTATGTGAGGGTGGGAAAGATGGAGGGGTATGTGTGGGGAGAGGTGGAGGGGGTATGTGTGGGAAGAGTTGGAGGGGTTTGTGTGGGGAGAGGTGGAGGGGTATGTGTGGGGAGAGGTGGAGGGGTATGTATGGGGAGAGGTGGAGGCGTATGTGTGGGTGGGTGAGGTGGACAGGTATGTGTGGGGAGAGGTGGAGGGGTATGTGTGGGTGGGAGAGATGGAGGGGTATGTGTGGGGTGAGGTGGAGGGGTATGTGTGGGTGGGAGAGGTGGAGGGCTATGTGTGGGGAGAGGTGGAGGGGTACGTGTGGGTGGGAGAGGTGGAGGGGTATGTGTGGGGAGAGGTGGACGGGTATGTGTGGGGAGAGGTGGAGGGGTATGTGTGGGGAGAGGTGGAGGGGCATGTGTGGGGAGAGGTGGAGGGGTATATGTGGGTGGGAGAGATGGAGGGGGTATGCGTGGGTGGGAGAGGTGGAGGGGGTATGTGTGGGTGGGAGAGGTGGAGGGGTATGTGTGGGGAGAGGTGGAGAGGTATGTGTGGGGAAAGGTGGAGAGTTATGTGGGGAGAGGTGGAGGGGTATGTGTGGGGAGAGGTGGAGGGTTATGTGTGGGGAGAGGTGGAGGGGTATGTGTGGGGAGAGGTGGAGGGGTATGTGTGGGGAGAGGTGGAGGGGCATGTGTGGGGAGAGGTGGAGGGGTATGTGGGAGGGGGTATGTGTGGGGAGAGGTGGAGGGGTATATGTGGGGAGAGGTGGAGGGGTATGTGTGGGGAGAGGTGGAGGGGTATGTGTGGGGAGAGGTGGAGGGGTATGTGTGTGTGGGAGAGGTGGAGGTGTATGTGTGGGGGGAGGTGGAGGGGTACGTGTGGGTGGGAGAGGTGGAGGGGTATGTATCGGGAGAGGTGGAGGTGTATTTGTGGGGAGAGGTGGAGGGGTATGTGTGGGTGGGAGAGATGGAGGGGGATGTGTGGGGAGAGGTGGAGGGGTATGTGTGGGGAAAGGTGGAGGGGTATATGTGGGGAGAGGTGGAGGGGTATGTGTGGGGAGAGGTGGAGGGTTATGTGTGGGGAGAGGTGGAGGGGTATGTGTGGGGAGAGGTGGAGGGGTATGTGTGGGGAGAGGTGGAGGCGCATGTGTGGGGAGAGGTGGAGGGGTATGTGTGGGTGGGAGAGATGGAGGGGGTATGTGTGGGTGGGAGAGGTGGAGGGGGTATGTGTGGGTGGGAGAGGTGGAGGGGTATTTGTGGGAAGAGGTGGAGGGGTATGTGTGGGGAGAGATGGAGGGGTATGTGCGGGGAGAGGTGGAGGGGTATGTGTGGGGAGAGGTGGAGTAGTATGTGTGGGTGGGAGATTTGAAGGGGTATGTGTGGGTGGGAGAGGTGGAGGGGTATGTGTGGGAAGAGGTGGAGGGTTTTGTGTGGCTGGGAGAGGTGGAGGGGTATGTGTGGGGAGAGGTGGAGGGGTATGTGTGGGTGGGAGAGGTGGAGGGGTATGTGTGGGGAGAGGTGCAGGGGTATGTGTGGGTGGGGAGAGGTGGAGGCGTATGTGGTGTGGGGAGAGGTGGAGGCGGTAGGTGTGGGTGGGAGAAGTGGAGAGGGTATGTGTGGGGAGAGGTGGAGGGGTATGTGAGGGTGGGAAAGATGGAGGGGTATGTGTGGGGAGAGGTGGAGGGGGTATGTGTGGGGAGAGGTGGAGGGGTATGTGTGGGTGGGAGAGATGGAGGGGTATGTGTGGGGTGAGGTGGAGGGGTATGTGTGGGTGGGTGAGGTGGAGGGCTATGTGTGGGGAGAGGTGGAGGGGTACGTGTGGGTGGGAGAGGTGGAGGGGTATGTGTGGGGAGAGGTGGACGGGTATGTGTGGGGAGAGGTGGAGGGGTATGTGTGGGGAGAGGTGGAGGGGCATGTGTGGGGAGAGGTGGAGGGGTATATGTGGGTGGGAGAGATGGAGGGGGTATGCGTGGGTGGGAGAGGTGGAGGGGGTATGTGTGGGTGGGAGAGGTGGAGGGGTATGTGTGGGGCGAGGTGAAGGGGTATGTGTGGGTGGGAGAGGTGGAGGGGTATGTGTGCGTGGGAGCGGTGGAGGGGTATGTGTGGGTGGAGGTGGAGGGGTATGTGTGGTTGGGAGAGGTGAAGCGGTATGTGTGGGTGGGAGAGGTGGTGGGGTATGTGTGGGGAGAGGTGGAGGGGTATGTGTGGGTGGGATAGGTGGAGGGGTATGTGTGGGGAGAGCTGGAGGGGATAAGTGTGGGGAGAGGTGGAGGGGTATGTGTGGGGAGAGTTGGAGGGGAATGTGTGGGGAGAGGTGGAGGGATATGTGTGGTTGGGAGAGGTGGAGGGGTATGTGTGGGGAGAGGTGGAGGGGTATGTGTGGGGCGAGGTGGAGGGGTATGCGTGGGTGGGAGAGGTGGAGGGGTATGTGTGGGGAGAGGTGGAGGGGTATTTGTGGGGAGAGGTGGAGGGGCATGTGTGGGGAGAGGTGGAGGGGTATGTGTGGGTGGGAGAGATGGAGGGGGTATGTGTGGGTGGGAGAGGTGGAGGGGGTATGTGTGGGTGGGAGAGGTGGAGGGGTATGTGTGGGGAGAGGTGGAGGGGTATGTGTGGGGAGAGGTGGAGGGTTATGTGTGGGGAGAGGTGGAGGGGTATGTGTGGGTGGGAGAGGTGGAGGTGTATGTGTGGGGGGAGGTGAAGGGGTACGTGTGGGTGGGAGAGGTGGAGGGGTATGTATCGGGAGAGGTGGAGGTGTATTTGTGGGGAGAGGCGGAGGGGTATGTGTGGGTGGGAGAGATGGAGGGGGATGTGTGGGGAGAGGTGGAGGGGTATGTGTGGGGAGAGGTGGAGGGGTATATGTGGGGAGAGGTGGAGGGGTATGTGTGGGGAGAGGTGGAGGGTTATGTGTGGGGAGAGGTGGAGGGGTATGTGTGGGGAGAGGTGGAGGGGTATGTGTGGAGAGAGGTGGAGGGGCCTGTGTGGAGGGAGGTGGATTGGTATGTGTGGGGAGAGGTGGAGGGGTATGTGCGGGGAGAGATGGAGGGGTATGTGTGGGGAGAGATGGAGGGGTATGTGTGGGGAGAGGTGGAGTGGTATGTGTGGGTGGGAGATTTGAAGGGGTATGTGTGGGTGGGAGAGGTGGAGGGGTATGTGTGGGGAGAGGTGGAGGGTTTTGTGTGGGTGGGAGAGGTGGAGGGGTATGTGTGGGTGGGAGAGGTGGAGTGGTATGTGTGGGGAGAGGTGGAGGGGTATGTGTGGGGAGAGGTGGAGGCGTATGTGTGGGGAGAGGTGGAGGGGTATGTGTGGGTGGGAGAGGTGGAGGGGTATGTGTGGGGAGAGGTGGAGGGGTATGTGTGGGTGGGAGAGGTGGAGGGGTATGTGTGGGTGGGAGAGGTGGAGGGGTATGTGTGGGGAGAGGTGGAGGGGTATGTGTGGGTCGGAGAAGTGGAGGGGTATGTGTGGGGAGAGGTGGAGGGGTATGTGTGGGGAGAGGTGGAGGGGAATGTGTGGGGAGAGGTGGAGTGGTATGTGTGGGGAGAGGTGGAGTGGTATGTGTGGGTGGGTGATTTGGAGGGGTATGTGTGGGTGGGAGAGGTGGAGGGGTATGTGTGGGGAGAGGTGGTGGGTTTTGTGTGGGTGGGAGAGGTGGAGGTGTATGTGTGGGTGGGAGAGGTGGAGTGGTATGTGTGGGGAGGGGTGGAGGGGTATTTGTGGATGGGAGAGGTGGAGGGGTATGTGTGGGTGGGAGAGGTGGAGGGGTATGTGTGGGGAGAGGTGGAGGGGTATGTGTGGGGAGAGGTGGAGGGGTATGTGTGGGGAGAGGTGGAGGGGTATATGTGGGTGGGAGAGGTGGAGGGTTATGTGTGGGTGGGAGTGGTGGAGGGATATGTGTGGGTTGGAGAGGTGGAGGGGTATGTGTGGGTGGGAGAGGTGGAGGGGTATGTGTGGGGAGAGGTGGAGGGGTATTTGTGGGTGGGAGAGGTGGAGGTGTATGTGTGGGGAGAGGTGGAGGGGTATGTGTGGGTGGGAGAGGTGGAGGGGTATGTGTGGGTGGGAGAGGTGGAGGGGTATGTGTGGTTGGGAGAGGTGGAGCGGTATGTGTGGGTGGGAGAGGTGGAGGGGTATGTGTGGGGAGATGTGGAGTGGTATGTATGGGAGGGAGAGGTGGAGGGGTATGTGTGGGGAGAGGTGGAGGGGTATGTGTGGGTGGGAGAGGTGGAGGGGAATGTGTGGGGAGAGGTGGAGGGGTATGTGTGGGTGGCAGAGGTGGAGGAGTATTTGTGGGGAGAGGTGGAGGGGATATGTGTGGGGAGAGGTGAAGGGGTATGTGTGGGTGGGAGTGGTGGAGGGATATGTGTGGGTGGGAGAGGTGGAGGGGTATGTGTGGGGAGAGGTGGAGGGGTATGTGTGGGTGGGAGATATGAAGGGGGTATGTGTGGGTGGGAGAGGTGGAGGGGGTATGTGTGGGTGGGAGAGGTGGAGGTATGTGTGGGGAGAGGTGGAGGGGTATGTGTGGGGAGAGGTGGAGGGGTACGTGTGGGTGGGATGGGTGGAGGGGTATGTGTGGGGAGAGGTGGAGGGGTATGTGTGGGTGGGAGATATGGAGGGGGTATGTGTGGGTGGGAGCGGTGGAGGGATATGTGTGGGGAGAGGTGGAGGGGTATGTGTGGGTGGCAGAGGTGGAGGAGTATTTGTGGGGAGAGGTGGAGGGGATATGTGTGGGGAGAGGTGAAGGGGTATGTGTGGGTGGGAGTGGTGGAGGGATATGTGTGGGTGGGAGAGGTGGAGGGGTATGTGTGGGGAGAGGTGGAGGGGTAAATGTGGGTGGCAGAGGTGGAGGAGTATTTGTGGGGAGAGGTGGAGGGGATATGTGTGGGGAGAGGTGGAGGGGTATGTGTGGGGAGAGGTGGAGGGGTCTGTGTGGGTGGGAGAGGTGGAGGGGTATGTGTGGGTGGGAGAGGTGGAGGGGTATGTGTGGGTGAGAGCGGTGGAGGGATATGTGTGGGGAGAGGTGGAGGGGTATGTGTGGTTGGGAGAGGTGGAGCGGTATGTGTGAGTGGGAGAGGTGGAGGTGTATGTGTGGGGAGAGGTGGAGGGGTATGTGTGGGTGGCAGAGGTGGAGGAGTATTTGTGGGGAGAGGTGGAGGGGTATTTGTGGGTGGGAGAGGTGGAGGTGTATGTGTGGGGAGAGGTGGAGGGGTATGTGTGGGTGGGAGAGGTGGAGGGGTATGTGTGGGTGGGAGAGGTGGAGGGGTATGTGTGGGTGGGAGCGGTGGAGGGATATGTGTGGGGAGAGGTGGAGGTGTATGTGTGGTTGGGAGAGGTGGAGCGGTATGTATGGGTGGGAGAGGTGGAGGGGTATGTGTGGGGAGAGGTGGAGTGGTATGTATGGGTGGGAGAGGTGGAGGGGTATGTGTGGGGAGAGGTGGAGGGGTATGTGTGGGTGGGAGAGGTGGAGGGGTATGTGTGGGGAGAGGTGGAATGGTATGTGTGGGTGGCAGAGGTGGAGGAGTATTTGTGGGGAGAGGTGGAGGGGATAAGTGTGGGGAGAGGTGGAGGGGTATGTGTGGGGAGAGGTGGAGGGGTATGTGTGGGGAGAGGTGGAGGGGTACGTGTGGGTGGGATGGGTGGAGGGGTATGTGTGGGGAGAGGTGGAGGGGTATGTGTGGGTGGGAGATATGGAGGGGGTATGTGTGGGTGGGAGAGGTGGAGGGGGTATGTGTGGGTGGGAGAGGTGGAGGTATGTGTGGGGAGAGGTGGAGGGGTATGTGTGGGGAGAGGTGGAGGGGTACGTGTGGGTGGGATGGGTGGAGGGGTATGTGTGTGGAGAGGTGGAGGGGTATGTGTGGGTGGGAGATATGGAGGGGGTATGTGTGGGTGGGAGCGGTGGAGGGATATGTGTAGGGAGAGGTGGAGGGGTATGTGTGGTTGGGAGAGGTGGAGCGGTATTTGTGGGTGGGAGAGGTGGAGGGGTATGTGTGGGGAGAGGTGGAGGTGTATGTGTGGGTGGGAGAGGTGGAGGGGTAAGTGTGGGTGGGAGAGGTGGAGGGGTATGTGTGGGGAGAGGTGGAAGGGTATTTACGGGTGGGAGAGGTGGAGGGGTATGTGTGGGGAGAGGTGGAGGGGTATCTGTGGGTGGGAGAGGTGGAGGGGTATGTGTGGGTGGGAGAGGTGGAGGGGTATGCGTGGGGAGAGGTGGAGGGGTATGTGTGGGGAGAGGCGGAGGGGTATGTGTGTGTGGGAGAGATGGAGGCGTATGTGTGGGTGGGAGAGGTGGAGGGGTATTTGTGGGTGGGAGAGGTGGAGGGGTATGTGTGGGGAGAGGTGGAGGGGTATGTGTGGGTGGGAGAGCTGGAGGGGTATGTGTGGGTGGGAGAGGTGGAGGGGTATGTGTGGGGAGAGGTGGAGGGGTATGTGTGGGTCGGAGAAGTGGAGGGGTATGTGTGGGGAGAGGTGGAGGGGTATGTTTGGGGAGAGGTGGAGGGGAATGTGTGGGGAGAGGTGGAGGGGTATGTGTGGGGAGAGGTGGAGTGGTATGTGTGGGTGGGTGATTTGGAGGGGTATGTGTGGGTGGGAGAGGTGGAGGGGTATGTGTGGGGAGAGGTGGAGGGTTTTGTGTGGGTGGGAGAGGTGGAGGTGTATGTGTGGGTGGGAGAGGTGGAGTGGTATGTGTGGGGAGAGGTGGAGGGGTATTTGTGGATGGGAGAGGTGGAGGGGTATGTGTGGGTGGGAGAGGTGGAGGGGTATGTGTGGGGAGAGGTGGAGGGGTATGTGTGGGGAGAGGTGGAGGGGTATGTGTGGGGAGAGGTGGAGGGGTATGTGTGGGTGGGAGAGGTGGAGGGTTATGTGTGGGTGGGAGTGGTGGAGGGATATGTGTGGGTGGGAGAGGTGGAGGGGTATGTGTGGGTAGGAGAGGTGGAGGGGTATGTGTGGGGAGAGGTGGAGGGGTATTTGTGGGTGGGAGAGGTGAAGGTGTATGTGTGGGGAGAGGTGGAGGGGTATGTGTGGGTGGGAGAGGTGGAGGGGTATGTGTGGGTGGGAGAGGTGGAGGGGTATGTGTGGGTGGGAGCGGTGGAGGGACATTTTTTATGGAGAGGTGGAGGGGTATGTGTGGTTGGGAGAGGTGGAGCGGTATGTGTGGGTGGGAGAGGTGGAGGGGTATGTTTGGGGAGAGGTGGAGTGGTATGTATGGGTGGGAGAGGTGGAGGGGTATGTGTGGGGAGAGGTGGAGCGGTATGTGTGGGTGGGAGAGGTGGAGGGGTATGTGTGGGGAGAGGTGGAGGGGTATGTGTGGGTGGCAGAGGTGGAGGAGTATTTGTGGGGAGAGGTGGAGGGGATATGTGTGGGGAGAGGTGGAGGGGTATGTGTGGGTGGGAGTGGTGGAGGGATATGTGTGGGTGGGAGAGGTGGAGGGGTATGTGTGGGGAGAGGTGGAGGGGTATGTATGGGTGGCAGAGGTGGAGGAGTATTTGTGGGGAGAGGTGGAGGGGTATGTGTGGTTGGGAGAGGTGGAGCGGTATGTGTGAGTGGGAGAGATGGAGGGGTATGTGTGGGGAGAGGTGGAGGGGTATGTGTGGGTGGCAGAGGTGGAGGAGTATTTGTGGGGAGAGGTGGAGGGGTATGTGTGGGTGGGAGCGGTGGAGGGATATGTGTGGGGAGAGGTGGAGGGGTATGTGTGGTTGGGAGAGGTGGAGCGGTATGTATGGGTGGGAGAGGTGGAGGGGTATGTGTGGGGAGAGGTGGAGTGGTATGTATGGGTGGGAGAGGTGGAGGGGTATGTGTGGGGAGAGGTGGAGGGGTATGTGTGGGTGGGAGAGGTGGAGGGGTATGTGTGGGGAGAGGTGGAATGGTATGTGTGGGTGGCAGAGGTGGAGGAGTATTTGTGGGGAGAGGTGGAGGGGATAAGTGTGGGGAGAGGTGGAGGGGTATGTGTGGGGAGAGGTGGAGGGGTATGTGTGGGGAGAGGTGGAGGGGTACGTGTGGGTGGGATGGGTGGAGGGGTATGTGTGGGGAGAGGTGGAGGGGTATGTGTGGGTGGGAGATATGGAGGGGGTATGTGTGGGTGGGAGAGGTGGAGGGGGTATGTGTGGGTGGGAGAGGTGGAGGTATGTGTGGGGAGAGGTGGAGGGGTATGTGTGGGGAGAGGTGGGGGGGTATGTGTGGGTGGGAGACGTGGAGGGGTATGTGTGGGTGGGAGCGGTGGAGGGATATGTGTAGGGAGAGGTGGAGGGGTATGTGTGGTTGGGAGAGGTGGAGCAGTATGTGTGGGTGGGAGAGGTGGAGGTGTTTGTGTGGGGAGAGGTGGAGGTGTATGTGTGGGTGGGAGAGGTGGAGGGGTAAGTGTGGGTGGGAGAGGTGGAGGGGTATGTGTGGTGAGAGGTGGAGGGGTATTTGTGGGTGGGAGAGGTGAAGGGGTATGTGTGGGTGGGAGAGATGGAGGGGTATGTGTGGGTGGGAGCGGTGGAGGGATATGTGTGGGGAGAGGTGGAGGGGTATGTGTGGTTGGGAGAGGTGGAGCGGTATGTGTGGGTGGGAGAGGTGGAGGGGTATGTGTGGGGAGAGGTGGAGTGGTATGTATGGGTGTGAGAGGTGGAGGGGTATGTGTGGGGAGAGATGGAGGGGTATGTGTGGGTGGGAGAGGTGGAGGGGTATGTGTGGGGAGAGGTGGATGGGTATGTGTGGGTGGCAGAGGTGGAGGAGTATTTGTGGGGAGAGGTGGAGGGGATATGTGTGGGGAGAGGTGGAGGGGTATGTGTGGGTGGGAGTGGTGGAGGGATATGTGTGGGAATGAGAGGTGGAGGGGTATGTGTGGGGAGAGGTGGAGGGGTATGTGTGGGTGGCAGAGGTGGAGGAGTATTTGTGGGGAGAGGTGGAGGGGATATGTGTGGGGAGAGGTGGAGGGGTATGTGTGGGGAGAGGTGGAGGGGTATGTGTGGGGAGAGGTGGAAGGGTATGTGTGGGTGGGAGAGGTGGAGGGGTATGTGTGGGTGGGAGCGGTGGAGGGACATATGTGGGGAGAGGTGGAGGGGTATGTGTGGTTGGGAGAGGTGGAGCGGTATGTGTGAGTGGGAGAGGTGGAGGGGTATGTGTGGGGAGAGGTGGAGGGGTATGTATGGGTGGCAGAGGTGGAGGAGTATTTGTGGGGAGAGGTGGAGGGGTATTTGTGGGTGGGAGAGGTGGAGGTGTATGTGTGGGGAGAGGTGGAGGGGTATGTGTGGGTGGGAGAGGTGGAGGGGTATGTGTGGGTGGGAGAGGTGGAGGGGTATGTGTGGGTGGGAGCGGTGGAGGGATATGTGTGGGGAGAGGTGGAGGGGTATGTGTGGTTGGGAGAGGTGGAGCGGTATGTATGGGTGGGAGAGGTGGAGGGGTATGTGTGGGGAGAGGTGGAGTGGTATGTATGGGTGGGAGAGGTGGAGGGGTATGTGTGGGGAGAGGTGGAATGGTATGTGTGGGTGGCAGAGGTGGAGGAGTATTTGTGGGGAGAGGTGGAGGGGATATGTGTGGGGAGAGGTGGAGGGGTATGTGTGGGGAGAGGTGGAGGGGTATGTGTGGGGAGAGGTGGAGGGGTATGTGTGGGTGGGATGGGTGGAGGGGTATGTGTGGGGAGAGGTGGAGGGGTATGTGTGGGTGGGAGATATGGAGGGGGTATGTGTGAGTGGGAGAGGTGGAGGGGGTATGTGTGGGTGGGAGAGGTGGAGGTATGTGTGGGGAGAGGTGGAGGGGTATGTGTGGGGAGAGGTGGGGGGGTATGTGTGGGTGGGAGACGTGGAGGGGTATGTGTGGGTGGGAGCGGTGGAGGGATATGTGTAGGGAGAGGTGGAGGGGTATGTGTGGTTGGGAGAGGTGGAGCGGTATGTGTGGGTGGGAGAGGTGGAGGGGTATGTGTGGGGAGAGGTGGAGGTGTATGTGTGGGTGGGAGAGGTGGAGGCGTAAGTGTGGGTGGGAGAGGTGGAGGGGTATGTGTGGTGAGAGGTGGAGGGGTATTTGTGCGTGGGAGAGGTGGAGGGGTATGTGTGGGTGGGAGAGATGGAGGGGTCCGTGTGGGGAGAGGTGGGGGGGTATGTGTGGGGAGAGGTGGAGGTGTATGTGTGTGTGGGAGACATGGAGGTGTATGTGTGGGGAGAGGTGGAGGGGTATGTGTGGGGAGAGATGAAGGGGTATGTGTGGGTGGGAGAGGTGGAGGGGTATGTGTGGGTGGGAGAGGTGGAGGGGTATGTGTGGGTGGGAGAGGTGGAGGGGTATGTGTGGGGAGAGGTGGAAGGGTATTTACGGGTGGGAGAGGTGGAGGGGTATGTGTGGGGAGAGGTGGAGGGGTATCTGTGGGTGGGAGAGGTGGAGGGGTATGTGTGGGTGGGAGAGGTGGAGGGGTATGCGTGGGGAGAGGTGGAGGGGTATGTGTGGGGAGAGGCGGAGGGGTATGTGTGTGTGGGAGAGATGGAGGCGTATGTGTGGGTGGGAGAGGTGGAGGGGTATTTGTGGGTGGGAGACGTGGAGGGGTATGTGTGGGGAGAGGTGGAGGGGTATGTGTGGGGAGAGATGAAGGGGTATGTGTGGGTGGGAGAGGTGTAGGGGTATGTGTGGGTGGGAGAGGTGGAGGGGTATGTGTGGGTGGGAGAGGTGGAGTGGTATGTGTGGGGAGAGGTGGAGGGGTATTTGTAGGTGGGAGAGGTGGAGGGGTATGTGTGGGTGGGAGACGTGGAGGGGTATGTGTGGGTGGGAGCGGTGGAGGGATATGTGTGGGGAGAGGTGGAGGGGTATGTGTGGTTGGGAGAGGTGGAGCGGTATGTGTGGGTGGGAGAGGTGGAGGGGTATGTGTGGGGAGAGGTGGAGGTGTATGTGTGGGTGGGAGAGGTGGAGGGGTAAGTGTGGGTGGGAGAGGTGGAGGGGTATGTGTGGTGAGAGGTGGAGGGGTATTTGTGGGTGGGAGAGGTGGAGGGGTATGTGTGGGTGGGAGAGATGGAGGGGTCCGTGTGGGGAGAGGTGGAGGGGTATGTGTGGGGAGAGGTGGAGGTGTATGTGTGTGTGGGAGACGTGGAGGTGTATGTGTGGGGAGAGGTGAAGGGGTATGTGTGGGGAGAGATGAAGGGGTATGTGTGGGTGGGAGAGGTGGAGGAGTATGTGTGGGTGGGAGAGGTGGAGGGGTATGTGTGGGTGGGAGAGGTGGAGGGGTATGTGTGGGGAGAGGTGGAGGGGTATTTGTGGGTGGGAGAGGTGGAGGGGTATGTGTGGGTGAGAGAGGTGGAGGGGTATGCGTGGGGAGAGGTGGAGGGATATGTGTGGGGAGAGGTGGAGGGATATGTGTGGGTGGGAGAGATGGAGGGGTATGTGTGGGTGGGAGAGGTGGAGGGGTGTGGGTGGGAGAGGTGGAGTGGGTATTTGTTGGGGAAAGACTGTCATGCTCAATATAAAAATTACTCTGGTGACAATTGTCGGGCCAGATGAATAGGACACACCTGCCTCTATGCATTATCTCTGCTAAATATATGGAGCAATGAGTACATTATTGTGACTTTTAACCAAAGTGTCAACCATAAAATTAAAATGTGAGTCATATCTTTGAGAAGTATTAGAAATATTTTCAAATACTTGGCGGAAGTCTTCATTTTGGAGTTTTCCTGCTAATTAACTGGACGAAATGAAATAAGTATTATTAGTTATAGTCTTGAGTATGTATTGTTTTTATTATGCAACTGACATGCAATGCACAAAGATGCTTGAATAAACATGCTCTTACAACGAGTGTATACGCCACGGGTAGAGGCAGTTAGATTTTAAAATGGCGTTGGGCCTCTCTGTACCAACATTATGAAAGTCCTTCTCAGCAAACTTAGTCATAAAAAAGCAGACAGCAAGCCTGGGAAGCAGGGTCATATATGATTGCCACAGTGTGGAATGTTATAACATCTGCTGGAAATTAAAAACATAGGCAAACGGCTAGCATACCATGGCTGGAATTTTACCTGCCGGCGCTCAGAGGACGGGATAGGTGGTGGGTCAGTTGTTAAATTTTAAACAACTGACAGCGGATCAGGACCCCGCCGTCAACCCACCACCACACTACGCTGAACAGACCCGAGACACAACAGAGGTGGGGGGGCAACTTAGGTCATTATGACTTTGTTAAGAGTCGATTAAAAAGAATTTTGAGCTGAACTTACCATTTTACCACGTTGTCCGCGAGGTTCCTGCTGCTCGGGGATCACTCGGGAATTCATTTCTTTATCTGATAGCTGCAAAGATGCTATAAAAGCTCCCATTTCACAGCTGTTCACTTTCCATGATCAAAAGCTGTTGCTCACTGCATTTGGAAGGCATATTGCGCATTATGCAGGTGACAGGTCTTTCAAGCAATCTCTCCATCCAATGTCACCTCATTGGAACAACCTCTCTCACCATTGACAGATCACTTCTGTCCACTCAAGTTCACTTTACATTACATTAGCAAAGTATTGTAAATGTTACTGTTGTG
Source organism: Pristiophorus japonicus (assembly GCF_044704955.1). Lineage (NCBI taxonomy): Eukaryota > Metazoa > Chordata > Chondrichthyes > Pristiophoridae > Pristiophorus > Pristiophorus japonicus. The sequence goes on along the minus strand of NC_091985.1, from coordinate 44,718,115 downwards.
TATCTTTAAAGCATGCACTCCCATGTTCCGCCACCAGGGAGCACATCCCCTGAAGTCCCAAGGGATCCCAGCATCCCTTGGGAGCACTGTATATAAGCCGGCCCCTAAGGCTTGATACTCACTCTGGAGTGTCTTAATAAAGACTGAGGTCACTGTTACTTTAACCTCCCTGTGTGCAGTCTCATCTGTATTGGGAACACAATAACTGGCGACGAGTACACAAATCCAACGCAAAAATACAGCAAACTGTGGGCATCCTGGAGAAGTTCTCGGAGGGTGAGGACTGGGAAGCCTATGTCGAACGGTTGAACCAGTACTTTGTAGCCAACAAGCTGGACGGAGAAGGAAGCGCTGCAAAAAGGAGAGCGGTCCTCCTCACGGTCTGCGGGGCACCGACCTACAGCCTCATGAAGAATCTTCTGGCTCCGGTGAAACCCACAGATAAGTTGTATGAGGAGCTGTGCGCACTGGTTTGGAAGCATCTTAACCCGAGGGAGAGCGTGCTGATGGCGAGGTATCGGTTCTATATGTACCAGCAATCTGAAGATCACATAGAAACATAGAAACATAGAAAATAGGTGCAGGAGTAGGCCATTCGGCCCTTCTAGCCTGCACTGCCATTCAATGAGTTCATGGCTGAACATGCAACTTCAGTACCCCATTCCTGCTTTCTCACTATACCCCATGATTCCCCTAGTAGTAAGGACTTCATCTAACTCCTTTATGAATATATTCAGTGAACTGGCCTCAACAACTTTCTGTGGTAGAGAATTCCACAGGTTCACCACTCTCTGGGTGAAGAAATTCCTCCTCATCTCGGTCCTAAATGGCTTACCCCTTATCCTTAGACTGTGACCCTTGGTTCTGGACTTCCCCAACATTGGGAACATTCTTCCTGCATCGAACCTGTCCAACCCATCAAAATTTTAAACGTTTCTATGAGGTCCCCTCTCATTCTTCTGAACTCCAGTGAATACAAGCCCAGTTGATCCAGTCTTTCTTGATAGGTCAGTCCCACCATCCCGGGAATCAGTCTGGTGAACCTTCGCTGCACTCCCTCAATAGCAAGAATGTCCTTCCTCAGGTTAGGAGACCAAAACTGTACACAATACTCCAGGTGTGGCCTCACCAAGGCCCTGTACAACTGTAGCAACACCTCCCTGCCCCTGTACTCAAATCCCCTCGCTATGAAGGCCAACATGCCATTTGCTTTCTTAACCGCCTGCTGTACCTGCATGCCAACCTTCAATGACTGATGTACCATGACACCCAGGTCTCTTTGCACCTCCCCTTTTCCTAATCTGTCACCATTCAGATAATAGTCTGTTTCTCTTTTTTTACCGCCAAAGTGGATAACCTCACATTTATCCACATTATACTTCATCTGCCATGCATTTGCCCACTCACCTAACCTATCCAAGTCACTCTACAGCCTCATAGCATCCTCCTCGCAGCTCACACTGCCACCCAACTTAGTGTCATCCGCAAATTTGGAGATACTACATTTAATCCCCTCGTCTAAATCATTAATGTACAGTGTAAACAGCTGGGGCCCCAGCACAGAACCTTGCGGTACCCCACTAGTCACTGCCTGCCATTCTGAAAAGTCCCCATTTACTCCTACTCTTTGCTTCCTGTCTGACAACCAGTTCTCAATCCATGTCAGCACACTACCCCCAATCCCATGTGCTTTAACTTTGCACATTAATCTCTTGTGTGGGACCTTGTCGAAAGCCTTCTGAAAGTCCAAATATACCACATCAACTGGTTCTCCCTTGTCCACTCGACTGGAAACATCCTCAAAAAATTCCAGAAGATTTGTCAAGCATGATTTCCCTATCACAAATCCATGCTGACTTGGACTTATCATATCACCTCTTTCCAAATGCGCTGCTATGACATCCTTAACAATTGATTCCATCATTTTACCCACTACCGATGTCAGGCTGACCGGTCTATAATTCCCTGTTTTCTCTCTCCCTCCTTTTTTAAAAAGTGGGTTACATTGGCTACCCTCCATTCCATAGGAACTGATCCAGAGTCAATGGAATGTTGGAAAATGACTGTCAATGCATCCACTATTTCCAAGGCCACTTCCTTAAGTACTCTGGGATGCAGTCCATCAGGCCCTGGGGATTTATCGGCCTTCAATCCCATCAGTTTCCCCAATACAATTTCCCGACTAATAAGGATTTCCCTCAGTTCCTCCTCCTTACTAGACTCTCCGACCCCTTTTATATCCGGAAGGTTGTTTGTGTCCTCCTCAGTGAATACCGAACCAAAGTACTTGTTCAATTGGTCCGCCATTTCTTTGTTCCCCGTTATGACTTCCCCAGATTCTGACTGCAGGGGACCTACGTTTGTCTTTACTAACCTTTTTCTCTTTACATATCTATAGAAACTTTTGCAATCCGTCTTAATGTTCCCTGCAAGCTTCTTCTCGTACTCCATTTTCCCTGCTCTAATCAAACCCTTTGTCCTCCTCTGCTGAGTTCTAAATTTCTCCCAGTCCCCGGGTTCGCTGCTATTTCTGGCCAATTTGTATGCCACTTCATTGGCTTTAATACTATCCCTGATTTCCCTTGATAGCCACGGTTGAGCCACCTTCCCTTTTTTATTTTTACACCAGACAGGAATGTACAATTGTTGTAGTTCATCCATGCGGTCTCTAAATGTCTGCCATTGCCCATCCACAGTCAACCCCTTCAGTATCATTCGCCAATCTATCCTAGCCAATTCACGCCTCATACCTTCAAAGTTACCCTTCTTTAAGTTCTGGACCATGGTCTCTGAATTAACTGTTTCATTCTCCATCCTAATGCAGAATTCCACCATATTATGGTCACTCTTCCCCAAGGGGCCTCACACAACGAGATTGCTAATTAATTCTCTCTCATTACACAACACCCAGTCTAAGATGGCCTCCCCCCTAGTTGGTTCCTCGACATATTGGTCTAAAAAAACCATCCCTTATGCACTCCAGGAAATCCTCCTCCACCGTATTGCTTCCAGTTTGGTTAACCCAATCGATGTGCCTATTAAAGTCACCCATTATAACTGCTGCACCTCTAATTTCATGTTTGATGCCCTCCCCAACATCACTATTACTGTTTGGAGGTCTGTACACAACTCCCACTAACGTTTTTTGCCCTTTGGTATTCTGCAGCTCTATCCATATAGATTCCACATCGTCCAAGCTAATGTCCTTCTGAACTATTGCCTTAATCTCCTTAACCAGCAATGCTACCCCACCTCCTTTTCCTTTTATTCTATCTTTCCTGAATGTTGAATACCCCTGGATGTTGAGTTCCCAGCCCTGATCATCCTGGAGCCATGTCTCCGTAATCCCAATCACATCATATTTGTTAATATCTATTTGCACAATTAATTCATCCACCTTATTGCGGATACTCCTTGCATTAAGACACAAAGCCTTCAGGCTTGTTTTTTTAACACCCTTTGTCCTTTTAGAATTTTGCTGTACAGTGGCCCTTTTTGTTCTTTGCCTTGGGTTTCTCTGCCCTCCACTTTTCCTCATCTCCTTTCTGTCTTTTGCTTTTGCCTCCTTTTTGTTTCCCTCTGTCTCCCTGCATTGGTACCCATCCCCCTGCCATATTAGTTTAAATCCTCGCCAACAGCACTAGCAAACACTCCCCCTAGGACATTGGTTCCGGTCCTGCCCAGGTGCAGACCGTCCGGTTTGTACTGGTCCCACCTCCCCCAGAACCGGTCCCAATGCCCCAGGAATTTGAATACCTCCCTGCTGCATCACTGCTCAAGCCACGTATTCATCTGCGCTATCCTGCAATTCCTACTCTGACTAGCACGTGGCACTGGTAGCAATCCCGAGATTACTACTTTTGAGGTCCTACTTTTTAATTTAGCTCCTAGCTCCTTAAATTCATTTCGTAGGACCTCACCCCTTTTTTTACCTATGTCGTTGGTACCAATGTGCACCACGACAACTGGCTGATCTCCCTCCCTTTTTAGAATGTCCTGCACCCGCTTGCACCAGGGAGGCAACATATCATCCTGGACTCTCGTTTGCGGCCGCAGAAACGTCTATCTATTCCCTTTACAATTGAATCCCCTATCACTACCGCTCTCCCACTCTTTTTTCTGCCCTCCTGTGCATCAGAGCCAGCCACGGTGCCATGAACTTGGCTGCTGCTGCCCTCCCCTGATGAGTCATCCCTCTCAACAGTACCCAAAGCAGTGTATCTGTTTTGTAGGGGGATGACCACAGGGGACTCCTGCACTACCTTCCTTGCACTGCTCTTCCTGTTGGTCTTCCATTCCCTATCTGGCTGTGGACCCTTTCCCTGCGGTACGACCAACTCGCTACATGTGATACTCACGTCATTCTCAGCATCGTGGATGCTCCAGAGTGAATCCACCCTCAGCTCCAACTCCGCGAGCTACGTCGCCGAGCTAAGGTGACTTGGAGGACAATGTGAGTTTGATGGCTACCTGGAGCAAATGCTCAGAGACTTTTTTGTACTGGGCATTGGCCACGAGACCATCCTACGAAAACGTTTGACTGTAGAGACACCGACCCTCAGTAAGGCCATTGCGATAGCACAGGCATTTATGTCCACCAGTGATAACACCAAACAAATCTCTCAGCACATGTGCTAGCAATGTTCAGAAATTAACTGGAACTGTGTTTGCGAGCAGAATTGTACAGGGCAGAAACCACGAGTGTGCAACTGCCAGCAGGCCTCAGGTGACCCAGGTGACTCAGAGTCCGTAACAAAGGATGAATGCAAGGCAATTCACACCTTGTTGGCATTGTGGAGGCTTCCATTCAGCCTATTCATGCCGCTTCAAAGGGTATGTTTGCAAGAGCTGTGGAACAATGGGGCACCTCCAATGAGTTTGCAGATGAGCTGCAAGCTCTGCAAAACCTGCTAACCACCCCGTGACAGAGGAAGATCGGTCCATGGTGGACCAAAGCAATTTTGAGCCTCAGAGAGAGGAGGCAGATGCTAAAGTCAACGGGGATGCTGGCCCAGCTCCCACGCAGTACATAGTTTTTTACTCGGGACAGCAGAGGATCTTGGCTGGTCCAAGTCCTAATCTGGCCCGCCGTGACAGGTGATTTATCATTTTCAAACGCTTCCATGACCATCAACAAGTCTGCGGGCTGCGCCACCATCGACAAGTTTGCAGGCTGCACCATTTTCACCCCCGTGGTGGGCAATGGTAGCCGACTGAGAGGATCCGCACAGTTCTCGGTGTCTGGCCTGTGGCGGATGGTATAGTTATACGCTGATAGCGCGAGTGCCCACCTTTGTATGCAGGCTAAGGCATTAGTATTTATCCCCTTGTTTTCAGCGAACAGGGATATGAGGGGCTTGTGATCGGTTTCCAGCTCAAATTTGAGGCCAAACAGGTACTGATGCATTTTCTTTACCCTGAACACACACACTAATGCCTCTTTCTCAATCATGCTGTAGGCCCTCTCGGCCTTAGACAAGCTCCTGGAAGCATAGGCGACAGGTTGCAACTTCCCCGCAACGTTAGCTTGTTGTAAAACACACCCAACTCTGTACGACAGCGCATCACATGCTAGCACGAGTCTTTTACACGGGTTATACAATACAAGCAGCTTGTTGGAGCATAAAATGTTTCTGGCTTTCTCAAAAGCAATTACTTGTTTTTTTTCCCCATACCCAGTTCTCACCTTTACGCAATAACACATGTAGGGGCTCGAAGAGGGTGCTTAACCCTCTTCCCAATAGGAAGTTACCAAATAGCTGAGGAGTCCCAGGAATGATCGCAGCTCCGTGACGTTCTGTGGCCTGGGCGCATTCCTGATAGCCTCTGTCTTGGCGTCTGTGGGCTGAATGCCGACCGCCGCGATCTTTCTCCCCAAAAACTCCACTTCTGTTGCCATGAAGACGCATTTCGAGGTCTTCAGCCACAGCCCAATGGGATCCAGTCGCTGGAGGATCTCCTCCAGGTTTTGTAGGTGCTCGACGGTGTCCGTACCCGTGACCAATATGTCGTCCTTAAAAACCACCGCGCGTGGTACTGACTTGAGTAGGCTCTCCATGTTTTTCTGGAAGATCGCTGCAGCCGACCGAATTCCAAACGGGCATCTGTTGTAGGTGAACAGTCCCTTGTGCGTGTTGATGCAGGTGAGGCCCTTCGAAGACTCCTCCAGCTCCTGCGTCATGTAGGCCAAAGTCAGGTCGAGCTTGGTGGAAGTCTTGCCTCCTGCCAGCATCACAAATAGGTCGTCTGCCTTAGGTAGTGGGTATTGGTCCTGAAGCAAGAAACGATTAATAGTTACTTTACAATCGTTGCAAATCCTGACCGTGCCATCACTTTTGAGTACTGGAACAATCGGGCTGGCCCACTCGCTGAATTCCACAGGGGAGATGATGCCCTCGCATTGCAGCCTGTCCAGCTCGATTTCCATTCTCTCCCTCATCATGTGAGGTACCGCTCGCGCCTTGTGGTGAATGGGTCGTGCTTCTGGGACCAAGTGGATCCGCACCTTCGCCCCGGAAAAGTTTCCAATGCCTGGCTCAAAAAGGGAAGGAAATTTGTTAAGAACCTGGGTATATGAGGCCTCATCGACATGTGATAGCGCTCGGATATCATCCCAGTTCCAGCACATTTTGCCCAGCCAGCTCCTTCCAAGCAGTGTGGGGTCATCGCCCGGGACAATCCAGAGTGGCAGTTCGTGCACCGTGCCCTCGTAGGTGACCTTGACCATGGTGCTGCCCAGGACAATGATGAGCTCTTTGGTGTACGTTCTCAGTTTCGTGTGGATGGGGCTCAGGGCTGGTCTGAGTGCCGTGTTGCACAAGTTTCTCAAACATCTTTTTGCTCATGATGGATTGGCTAGCGCCAGTGTCCAGTTCCATGGCTACAGATAAGCCATTCAATTTTACGTTTAGCATTATAAGTGGCCATTTCGTCGATCCTCTGCTGTCCCTAGTAAAAAACTGTTTGCTGCATGGGAGCTGGGCCAGCTTCCCCGTTGAAATGCAAGAGCTAATCAAGCCGTTCCAGCGGCAAAAGGACGAGCTGTCCATTCAGGCAGACTGCCTGTTGTGAGGTAACCGCGTAGTGCTACCCAAAAAGGGCAGAGAGATGTTCATCTTGGATCTCCACAGCACACACCCGGGTATAGTAATGATGAAAGCGATAGCCAGATCCCACATGTGGTGGCCCGGTATTGACTCTGACTTAGAGTCCTGTGTACGACAATGCAACGTGTGTGCTCAATTGAGCAACGCGCCCAGAGAGGCACCACTAAGTTTGTGGTCCTGGCCCTCCAAACCATGGTCGAGGATTCATGTCGACTATGCGGGCCCGTTTCTCGGTAAAATGTTCCTGGTGGTGGTGGATTCTTTTTCAAAATGGATTGAATGTGAAATAATGTCGGGAAGCACCGCCACCGCCACCATTGAAAGCCTGAGGGCCATGTTTGCCACCCACAGTCTGCCTGACATACTGGTCAGTGACAACGGGCTATGTTTCACCAGTGGAGAATTTAAAGAATTCATGACCCGCAATGTGATCAAACATGTCACCTCAGCCCCGTTTAAAACAGCCTCCAATGGGCAGGCAGAGCAGGCAGTACAAACCATCAAACAGAGCTTTAAACGAGTCACAGAAGGGACTGGAGTGCATCATCACCCCCGACAACCAAATTTTAATTTGATTTTAATGTCTAAAGTTTAATTTGTTTAAGTTGTCAGTTTTAGTGCCCCCCCCCCTTTAATCAGGGGGCACTTGATTACTGATATAACTCAAAATAGTTGTAGAGCTGTTGCCACTCACGGCCTTCCATGAGAGGTGGGCACCGGAAGGACTGGAGTGCATCATCACCCCCGGCAACCAAATTCTAATTTGATCTATTTAATGTGGAAAGTTTAAATTGTTCATTTGTCAATTTTGGTGCCCCTTTAATAAGGGGGCATTTGATTTACAGGTTCAACTGAAATAGTTGTGGAGCTGTTGCATTGTGAGTAGTTTAACCAGTCACATGATGTTCACAAGACTCAATAAAACCCCAGTCAGTTGGGTTTAGGTCATCCATGATGAGGTATGTAGTTGTGAGCCTAGTGGATGAACTGGTAATGAGTAGTGTGATTATTAAACCTTTGTTAATAAACCAACTAGTTATTAGAAGCAATGTGTTGCTATGAATTCTTAAGCAAAGAACCCATGAAGCAAATACATTACAAAATGGCAATGAGGATAGGATTTTCTTCATGAAGAAATGTTGGTGGAATTTCCGTTTATGAGAAGGCAGATGCAAGTGGAGCACAGCAAGAAGATATACCAGCGGCGTAATTCCCGAATGAGAGTCTGGTAGTACCATTCTTTTTTTTGTGAGTAGTGAACAGTGTTGAACTGACACAAAGAGCATGTGGAAAGCCATTTAGATTCATTGAAAAGCAATTCAAGATTATTGAGAGTTATTAACCGCTATTAAGTTAAGAAGGCAATATGGATGTGACAATGAGTTATGTCAGTTATTTGGGAGCGGTTGGCAAGAATAAGGAATCGTTTAGATCCTACAGTGAAAGATTACAAATGTTTTTTTAAAGCTAATGGTATCAATGAAGTCTCTGCAGGTGTGGCAGATTCGTAATTAAGCATGAAGCATCAGTTCAACCCATATGGCCTCATTTGATGACCCTTCTAACATATCATCCCTCCTCACAGCTGTAATTGTTTCTTTGATCAGTACTGCAACCCCCCCTCCTTTTTTACCTCCCTCTCTATCCCGTTTGAAAACCCTGTAACCAGGAATGTTGAGCTGTCATACCTGCCCTTGTTTCAGCCATGTCTCAGTAATAGCTATAATATCATACTCCCAAGTGTCTATCTGTGCTCTCAGCTCATCTGCCTTATTCCTTAGACTCATTGCATTGAAGTATATACAATTTAGCACTGCCAAACTCCCTTGTTGTCTATTTTCTATCCCTTGCTTCCTCTGTCTTCCAAATTAACTTTCTACTTTCCTGCTTTCCAATTTCAGCTTTGCTTCTCTCCATTTTCAATCTATTCTCAGGTTCTCATTCCCCCTGCCAAGCTAGTTTAAATCCCCCTCCCCGCCCCGTGGGCAAAGGTCTAGGAGAGTGCTGCCTGCCTGCCTGCCTGCCTCTCAGCTGAATGTTAGCCAAGTAGGCTTAACGAGAAAAGGAAAAATATCATAAAAATCACAAAACTGAGTGGACAAAAGACTACTCTACAGCCTAGTTGAGTGGTTAAGTCAGAGTTTACTGAGGGTGCTTTGAATGTGGGGGAATATGTAACATAATTGCGTGGATAAAAAGAAAAGCCATCAATGCAGGAAATCAGTAATGAAGATAGAGATTGCTGGAAATGTACAGCAAATCAGCATCTGAAAGTGAAAGAAGATTATTTTGTGTTATGACTGATCTGTTGTGTAGTGTTACTAACACATCTCATAGAAACAGAAACATAGAAAATAGGAGTAGTAGTAGGCCATTCGGCCCTTCGAGTCTGCACCGCCACTCAATATGATCATGGCTAATCCTCTATCTCAACACCATATTCTCGCTATCTCCCCATACCCCTTTTTGTGTCTAGAAATCTATCTATCTCCCTCTTAAATATATTCAGTGACTTGGCCTCCACAGCCTTCTGTGGTAGAGAATTCCACAGGTTCACCACCCTCTGAGTGAAAACATTTCTCCTCATCTCAGTCCTAAATTTCCTACCCCGTATCCTGAGACTGTGACCCTTTGTTCTAGACTTCCCAGCCAGGGGAAACATCCTCCTCACATCCAGTCTATCCAACCCAGTCAGAATTTTATACTTTTCAATGAGATCCCCTCTCATTCTTCTAAACTCTAGTGAATACAAGCCTAGTCGACCCAATCTCTCCTCATACGACAGTCCTGCCATCCCAGGAATCAGTCTGGAGAACCTTCGCTGCACTCCTTCTCTGGCAAGTATATCCTTTCCTAGGTAAGGAGACCAAAACTGCACACAATACTCCAGGTGCGGTCTCACAAAGGCCCTGTATAACTGTAGTAAGACATCCTTGCTCCTGTACTCAAATCCTCTTGCAATGAAGGCCAACATACCATTTGCCTTCCTAACTGCTTGCTGCACCTGCATGTTTGCTTTCAATGATGTACAAGGACACCCAGGTCCCTCTGTACATCGATACTTCCCAAGCCATCACCATTTAAATAATACTTTGTCCTTATGTTTTTCCTACCAAAGTAGATAACTTCACATTTATCCACATTATACTGCATCTGTCATGTGTTTGCCCACTCACTCAACCTATCTAAATCGCCTTGCAGCGTCTTTGCATCCTCCTCACAACTCACAATCCCACCTAGTTTTGTGTTGCCAGCAAACTTGGAAATATTATATTTGGTTCCCTCATCCAAATCATTTTTAAAAATCGTGAATAGCTGGGGCCCAAGCACTGATCCCTGTGGTACCCCACTAGTCACTGCCCGCCACCCCGATAAAGACCCGTTTATTCCTACTCTCTGTTTCCTGTCAGTTAACTAATTTTCAATCCATGCCAGTATATTACCCCCAATCCCATGTGCTTTAATTTTGCACAATAACCTCTTATGTGGGACTTTATCAAAGGCCTTCTGAAACTCCAAATACACTACATCCACTGGTTCTCCCTTATCTATTTTATCAGTTAGATCTTCAAACAACTCCAGCAAGTTTGTCAAACATGATTTTCCTTTCATAAATCCGATGACTTTGTTTAATCCCATTGATATTATCTAAGTGTGCCGTTATCACATCCTTTACAATAGATTCCAGCATTTTCCCTACTACTGATGTCAGGCTAACCGGTCTGTCGTGCCCCATTTTCTCTCTCCCTCTTTTTTTAAATAGTGGGGTTACATTTGCCACCCTCCAATCTGCAGGAACTGATCCATAATCTATAGAATTTTGGAAGATGACAACCAATGCATCTACTATTTCCATGGCTACTTCTTTTAGTACTCTGTGATGCAGATTATTAGGCCCTGGAGATTTATCTGCTTTCAGTCCCATTAGTTGTTCCAGCACTATTTTCTTACTAATTATAATTTCCTTTAATTCCTCTTGCTCACTAGACCCTTGGTTCCCGAGCATTTCTGGGATGTAATTTGTGTCCTCTTCCGTGAAGACAGAACCGAAGTATTTATTTAATTGTTCTGCTATTTCCTTGTTCCCCATTATAAATTCTCCCGTTTCTGTCTGTAAAGGACCTACATTTGTCTTCACTAATCTTTTTCTTTTTACGTACTTGTAGAAACTTTTGCAGTCAGTTTTTATATTCCTTGCAAGTTTACTCTCATACTCTATTTTTCCCTTCGTAATCAATCTCTTGGTCCTTTTTTACTGAATTCTAAACTGTTCCTAATCCTCAGGCTTGCTACTTTTTCTGGCAACTTTGTATAACTCCTCTTTGGATCTAATACTATCCTTAATTTCTTCTGTTAGCCATGGTTGGGCCACTTTTCCTTTTGTGTTTTTACATCAGAAAGGAATGTATAACTGTTGCAATTCATGCATTTGTTGCTGTTGCTCATGGGAAGTTGGATGGTGTGCTATTTTATAACAACAGAAATGTCATATTATAGAATACACAACATATTATTCTGCTGCTCAGGTGGAAATGTGTTTAAGTAGCCTGTTCCTTTGAAGATCTCAAAGTATAACTTCTAGCAGTAAACACAGCCTGAGGTCAGTTCTTGTTTTGTGAGGGAAGTTTTCAGATTCAAAGGTGTTTAGAAATATCTGATTCAGGAAAAGCAGCATAAAATAGCTATTCTTGTTTTCAGTGTTTAATACTTTGAAGTGTGACAGACCCTCTCCAAATTTTTATACAGATAGATAAATGTAAATTTTACTCTCAAGAAGATCAACCAATATAAATTTAAATCCAAAAAAATTCTGCTGCTGTCAAACATAATGGCAGATCTGCAGCTGCTCAAACACCTAACATGGCATCAACAGTGACCTTAGCATACATGTGAAATAAGGATGAATGAACTCACTGCACACTGCTCCTTCATCTTCCGCTTTGCTGCAGTCGTTGTTGAAATCACAGAGCTGCCTCAGTTTAATAGACACCCCATTCTGACAGATGAACGATCCCTCGAGTGTTGTCCGAGAGCCTGTCAAAGGACCTAAAATACAACCACAAATGGAATTGTACATAAAATGCACCATAATGTGAGTGATTGATAGGTCTTTATTGTACAGCTTCTGCGGAGTGAGATGATTCTTGACACCGTTGCCTTTGAGAGGACATGGAATCACCACTTCCCAAAACGTTTATTATTATTATTATAATTGCTGATTATGTTTATCTAGGAAATCTGGAAGAAAGAGGAAACAAATTGCATAGACAATATGAGTGAATAACTGTGGTTAATATTGTACGATGACAGCATCTACACTACTGATCTAAATCGGTGGAAATCACATGAATTATAAATAGTGAAAAAGCAGGTGTACAACAACTTGTATTATTAAAAAGTGGTCCCCAGGCACTTTACAGAGGCTTAAAGAGACACAGGTACTGTGCCAAAAATAATTTGGGTTGGTGAAAGAGGTGAATTTTAAAGGAGGTTGTTAAGGAAGAGAGGGAGGTGGAGAGGGTAAAGGGAGAGAATTCCAGAGCATGGAACCTAGACAACTGAAAGCATAGCACGAATGCTGGGCAAAGGAACATGAACAAGAGGCCAAAGTCACAGGAACAAAATGTATGCGAGGGATTGTTGTGAGGCTAGAAGAAGTTACAGAGACAGGGAGGGGCGAAGCTATGGAGAGATGTCAACACAAAGTAGAGGATTTTAATTTAAGGCATTAAGGGACCCAAAGGCAATGCAGATCAGCAAAGATAGCAATGACAGGTGAGTGGGACTTGGTGCGGGTTAGGATAAGGGCAGTAGAGTTTTGGATGATCTGAAGGTTCTGTAGGGTAGAAGGTGGGAGGCCAGCCAAGAGAGCATTGGATTAATTGAATCTGGAGATGACAACGGCATGAATGAAGGTTTCAGTAGCAGGTGAGAGGCGGAGATGGATATTGGGGCTACAATTCCGGCCTTGCCGGGTGCGTACGAAGTGCGCACGGACCCGGCGAGGCCTCGCAAAAGCCGGTTTTCGGGGCGCGATGCGCATGCGCTGAAAACTGGCTTTTCCGGTCTGTCACTTGACAGATCCTCCACATCCCCGGGAGAAGGACATCCGTGCGGGAGAGATTGGGCTATTTGCCCAACTCATGCCCAGCAAATGTCCTTCAAACACTTACGCCTGGTAAAAGCAGGCACATAGCTTACTTTTACCAGGATAAGAGTTTTAAAACATATAAAAATTAAATTTAAAAACACATTTTTAGGTTAAAAACCCTGTCCATTAAGGTAAGTCTATTTTAAACCATATTAAAACACATAAATAAAATTCCCAAAAATATATTTTTTTTCTAAAACATTTAATTAACTTTAATTTCAATTAATTTTAAATATCTGAGGTGTTTTATTTATTTATTATGTTGTGTTTCTTGTTTTAGGAGTTTATTCTCATTGATAATAATGGGAACTTGTAAAAACAGAGCTCCCATTATTATCAATGAGAATACTACCTAGTGATTGGTGGTCCAGGCCCATGTGACTCCAGCATTTCCCTACATACAGGGAAGTCCTCTCCCTGTACGTTGCGCATCGAATGAAGGTTCCGACCGGAATCGAAGGAGCCTCCGGGACTACCAGGTATTTTCGTAAAAAAATGTTGGGTCGGAGGCATTCGTCCGAAGGAAGCCACCGACGGCAATTTTAGCCCCAATATTTTGCAGATTGAAGTAGGCAATGCACTGGAGAGGATATGGGGACAGAAAGTAACTTTGGGGTCAACCGGGATGCCAAGGTTGTATACAGTCTGAGACAGCGACCAGGGACGTGAATGGGCTGGAGTTTGTGCTGATGGCTGAAGATGATAGCTTCAGTCTTCCCAATAATTAGCTGGAGGAAATTATCGTTCATCCAAGAATGGATGTCAGACAAATAGTCTGTTAACGCAGAGGCAGTAGAGCTGGTGGACAGGTGGAGCTGGATGCCATCAGCATGTGTTTGGAAGCTGATCCTAAGGGCTCAATTTTGCCCAAAGCCGTTTTTTGGCGTATTGCCAGAGTTACGCCAGTTTTTCTAGGCCAGAACTACTCCAAAAATAAATGTGCCAAGTTTTCCCGCTCTAATTTTCAAAATTGGCGCTGCGCAGCCTGTCCTGTAGCCTCGGGGGATGGAGCCTACTGTCGGTGCCGAAAAAACAATGACGCCCCTTCTACGCATGCGCAAAAAAAGGGACGTTTTTGATGTAATTCCTATGGGCGCGCAAGCCCAGTACAGTTCCCGGTCTGCAATCATCCATTTTTAAAGAGCCAGTTGTGTGTGAGAAAATGTAACTCTCATTGGAAAAATTGGAGCTGCAATACCAGGTGCAACGCAGCTCAAGGACCAAGAATTTCTTACAGGATGAAGTGGAGGCACTAGTTATTGTGATTGAGACCAGATGGCACGAGCTGGACACCAGCAGAGGTCACAGAAAAGTTCCACACAAAGAAATGAAGAAACACTGGAACCAAGTTGCACAAGAATACTGTGCAATGGTGACCATCCCGAGGTCTGGAGGCCAGTGCAAAATGAAGTGGCAGGTCCTTCGTCAAATAGTTAGTGTAAGTAATATTTTCATTTTTCACTGGAATTGCAATTGTAAATTAAATGTGACCATCTGTATATGTCACATCCAGCAGAAAGACACCCTCTCTAAAAAGTTAGATTTTCATCTTTGCAGAGGAAAGTGGCACACAACAAAAGGGAAAGAGCTCGAACAGGAGGAGGCCCGGCAAATCTGCATCCACTGACACCCTTGGAAGAGAGGGTCGCTGCTTTGATGGGTCCTGCCTGGAGAAAAGCAACTACCACTGCACAAGCTGGGCCCACACTCGAGGGAGAGGGTAAGTCCTGCAAATTCCACAGTCTGGCTTTGCTAAATATTAAGTACTGCGCGGGCTGGCCATGCTTCGGCTCATGGGAATGTCTCCGTCAGCCTCGCTTCGGTTGATGCAACGTGTTATCATTCATCATGGTCCTTCAAATCAGGCAGCTGCCTGCGCTGTGTGAGCCTACTCATGCCACCCACCCTGCCCCCTCCCCCCTCCTCTGCTGCTAACCATTTGTCTGTTCTGTTATATTTTGCAGAACTTGAGGCAGAACTCTGATGATGCAGAAGAAGATTCAGACGAGGATGAGCCTGAAGGGGGAACATCTTATAATCCCACCTTCCAGACCAAGAGCATGGGGGCGAGGGGGAGGGGGATGGATGAAACCCCCACTGTTATACTCACTCTGGAGGAGGTTCAGGTTCCACCCATTGAGGTGCCAGCCCCTTCCCTGACTAGTGGTTTGAGTGTTGGTGGGACATTCCATGGTTTCCCACCGTCCGAGGCTGGGGTTTCCACTGGGATGCAGCGAGGCACACCCAGGCCCCCACCGTCCAAGGCTGTGGATCCCAATGGGATGCAGTGAGCCACACCCTGGGTGAGGAGGGGAAGGAGAGCTCGACAGCGCTCTCCTGAGGTGCAGGATCTAACAGATGTGGTTCAGATGATGGCAATGAGTGCGGAGAGCATTGACCTTTACCGGATCACTCCTGGACACCATCAGTGGGGTGGGCGATGAGGTATCGGGACTGTCGGGAGAAGTGACAACACTATCACGAGAAATAGGAACGATGTTGGCACACATGAGGGAGGGAATGTCGCAGGTAGTTGACACACTGTCAGGGCACATGAGGGAGGGAATGTCGCAGGCAGTTGACACACTGTCAGGGCACATGAGGGAGGGAATGTCGGAGTTAGCTGCTGCAATAAGGGAACACACTCAGACCCCGCGCCCATTGACAGAATCAACTGCCACTCCCACTCCACTCCCCAGACCAGCCTCTGAAGGGGCCCAAGCCGGACCTTTCGCATTACCGCCTGCCCCCCTCCCCTCGCCCCATCAAGAAGTGCGCATTACCAGAGATGTACAAAAGAATAAGCTTGGTACCAACCCGAGAAACGGTGCACCACCACCTGCGGGCAGGGGTGGAGTCACCAAGACCAAGCGCAGCGGGCGGTCTTAGAATGAGGTGGAGGAGAGATGGGTGCAGTCTTTCTTTGCTGCTGTTGTTATTATTTCGGACCCTACGGGGAACAACGGACATGATCTTTGCAGCCAACAACTGCAGGAAAAATTCAGGGAGCAGCGCCAGCCCTTATACATGGCCTTTTTTGATCTTACAAAGTCCTTTGACACTGTCGACCGTGTGGGCTTATGGAGCGTTCTCCTCCGTTTTGGGTGCCCCCAAAAGTTTGTCAATGTCCTTCGCCTGCTCCACGACGGCATGCAGGCTGTGATCCTTACCAACGGATCCGTTACAGACCCATTCCACGTCCAAACCGGGGTCAAACAGGGCAGCGTCATCACTCCAACCCTCTTTTCAATCTTCCTCGCTGCCATGCTTCACCTCACTGTCAACAAGCTCCCCGCTAAACTACAGAACCAGTGAGAAGCTGTTTAACCTACGCCGCCTCCAGGCCAGGTCCAAGACCACCCAAACCTTTGTCGTTGAGCTGCAGTACGCGGACAACGCCTGCGTCTGTGCACATTCAGAGACTGAACTCCAGGAAATAGTCAATGTATTCACTGAGACATATGAAAGCATGGGCCTTATGCTTAGCATCCGTAAGACAAAGGTCCTACACCAACTTGTCCTTGCCGCACAGCACTGCCCCCCAGGTCATCAAGATTCACAGCGCGGCTCTCGACAACGTGGACCACTTCCCATACCGCGGGAACCTCTCGTCAACAAAGGCAGACATTGATGCGGAGATTCAACATCGCCTCCAGAAAAGAGTGTTCGAAGACCAAGCCCTCAAACCTACCATCAAGCTCATGGTCTACAGGGCTGTAGTAATTCCCGCCCTCCTATATGGGTCAGAGACATGGACAACTTACAGAAGGCACCTCAAGTCGCTGGAGATATATCACCAGCGATGTCTCCGCAAGATCCTGCAAATCCCCTGGGAGGACAGACGCACCAACATCAGTGTCCTTGCCCAGGCTAACATCCCCAGCATTGAAGCACTAACCACACTAGATCAGTTTCGTTGGGCAGGCCACTTAGTTCGCATGCCAGACACGAGACTCCCTAAACAACTACTATATGCGGAGCTCCTTCATGGCAAACGAGTCAAAAGTGGGCAGCGGAAACGTTACAAGGGCACCCTCAAAGCCTCTCTGGTGAAGTGCGACATCACCACTGATGCCTGGGAGACCGCCCTAGGTGGAGAAAGTGCATCCGGGAGGGCGTTGAGCTCTTCGAATCTCAACGCTGCGAACGTGAAGAGATCAGGCGCAGGCAGCGGAAGAAGCGTGCGGCAAACCAACCCCATCCACCCCTTCCCCCGATGAATATCTGTCCCACCTGTGACAGAGACTGTGGCTCTTGTGTTGGACTGTTCAGCCACCAAAGAACTCACTTTAGGAGTGGGAGCAAGTCTTCCTCGATTCCGAGGGACTGCCTAGGAGGATATTATTGTTGTTGTTGTTACTGTTGTAACTGTTCTCGAATTAAACGTTTTTTGTAAGTTATGTAAATTTACAAGTTTAAAATTTGTAAGTGACCTTAAAGTTTTTAAGTGATCTTAAGTGAAAACTTTAAAGTTTGATACAAGAATATTTTTATTAATGTTAAGTACAAACAAATATTGTTAAACTTTTGAATGAAATATATATTAAATTACCCCCAACGCCCCCCCAACTCCCCGGGCTACATTTGATGCTTAATGCAGTCTTGTGATGCTTTCCAATCGCCTTACACAGCCCCCCACCTCTCCCCCCCCCACCCCGGGCTTCTTTTGTAGCCGAGCCCTGAGCCAGTGTTTGGGCGAGGGACCGATTCTGCCGGCCGACGCTTCAACCCTCCAGTCCTGTTTGCAGACGTTCGGTGGTGGCATGTCAGTTGAAAAAGTATGAAAACTTACAGAATTCCATCAAACTTCTATTTACTGCGTTATAAGGTAAAAAAAAATGTAATCTTTATTATGAATATTTAAGTGTTCTTGACTCCCTCCAAAACTTCACTGAAAACAATGACGTCTCTCTGTGCCGATTTTTCAATGTGCCCTACTTTTTCTTAACTCACCAGAAGGTTTTTCAGGAGTGATCACATACGCCGACCTAGGGGGAATTTTTTGGGGGCAAACTTCAACATTTGACAAAAACTGCCACAGACATTAGGTTACGCCCCCATGATGCAAAAAAAAACCTAACCTAAAAAAATTGTAACTAACTGAGTTACGCTGGCGCAGATTCCTTGGGGAAACTTTCATTTTTTAACTTACGCCAAAAAAGCGTCGCGCGCCCAAAAAACGGCGCAAATCACTGGGGAAAATTGAGCGCTATATCTGTGGCTGGAGTCACCAAGAGGAAGCATGTAGATGAGGAAGAGGAGGGGGCCAAGGATGGATCCTTTGGAGGCTCCCAAGGTGATGGTGTGGGAGTGGGAAGAGAAGACATTAAAAGAGATGCTCTAGTTATGATCAGATCGGTAAGAATGAAACCAAATGAGGCCAGTCCCACTGAGTTGGACAGCGGAAGAGAGGCATTAAAAGAGGATGCAGTGATTGAACTTGTTGAATGCTGCAGAGAGGTTGTGGAGGATAATTCACCGCAGTCACTATTACAGAGAATGTTGTCTGTGACTTTAGTTAGAGCCATTTCAATGCTGTGGAAGGGACAGTAACCTGATTCAAGGAATTCAAATATGGAATTGTAAGAGAGATAGGCATGGATCTAAGAGGTGACAACATATTCAAGGATACAGGAATGGATAGTGAGGTTGGAGCTGGGGCAGTAACTAGTGGCTTCAGAGAGTTCAAAGAAGGGTTTTTGAAGAAGGACGTGATGACAGTGATTTTGAAACGGAGAGGAACGATGCCTGAGAAGAGGTAACCATTTACAGTATCAGCTAACCTTGGATACAGTATCAGGAAAGGAAGTTGGGTGATGAGGTATTTAGTGGAAATGGGTACAGAAGATAAATGGCCTAGTCTCAGTCAAACGTCGCTCTTCATTTGATGACCTTGAACAGGGATTCTGACAGTCCTTGTTGCAGTTAACTGCACATTAGATAAAGAAAATAAAGAAAGACTTGCATTTATATAGCGTCTTTCATGACCTCAGGACATGCCAAAACACTTTCACAGACAATTAAGTACTTGTGAAGTGTAGTTACTGTTGTAATGTAGGAAATGCGGCAGCCAATTTGTGCACAGCAAGCTTCCACAAACAGCAATGTGATAATAATCAGATAATATGGTGTTGTTATGTTGATTGAGGGATAAATATTGACTAGGTCACTGGGGATAACGTCCCTGCTCCTCTTCGAAATAGTGCCATGGGATTTTTTATGCCTAGAGGGGGCAGACAGGAACTCGGTTGAAATTGCAACATCTTTTCACAATTGGAACTATAAGGGAAAAAAGCAGGACTCTAGAAAACGGAAATTGCAATTAAGCAAGTTGCAAATAAACGGGTACGACTGTATACCCTTTTAAGCCATCCAAAGGATTGTTCATAAGGTAGTGGACACAAGACTTTATCCTTGACTGGATGACTGAGATTGCAATCTCATCAGTGAACCATGTTGTAATATTAGTGAAATATATCATAGTACAGTATTAATGAAGTTTATTGTTGTATTAATGAAATATGCTGTAGTATTACTGAAGTAAGTCACATACATGCCAAGTTAACAAATTCACAAAAGCCAATGAAGAGTTTGAAATAGTTCTAATAGCCTCCAAAAGTTGAAAATTCAAATAATTAAAATAAAAGCCCAAAACTTAAGAACAGCCCTGAACACAGTCCTAATATTTAAATTGCAGTCTTCACCTGGGATTCCAAGATTTTCACCAGTTTTTCAGGAATATATTTCGCAATTTGACCCCTTTTCTTCAGAAAAAAAATAAGCCTAACGCCCTTGACCTAACACCTTTGACTTGAAAACAAGTGGCTATGCCAAGAGTGCAGTGGGACCAGAGCTGGTGGTCACTTAAGCTGCAGATACACCCAACAGATGCATGTACTTGTATTGCATAGAAAAACAAATGGACACAAAAATGCATTTTTGCCGCGGTTGGTTTAGAAATGTTTGAAGGGAATGTGAGCCCTGAAGTTGCAAGATTTGTTTTCCAGTAGGGCTGGGGCACACCTCCTCAGTAAATGTTACACGGTGACACTCTTGTACTGCATTTTCCAACATTTTCAAGTGAACTGTGGTTAGGAATGTTTTGTCTCACAACAACAGCAGCTTGTGCTAATAACACAGAATATCATGCTCAAACGATAAACCCTCTATTCTTGTAATAGAGTGACCGGTCACAAATTCAAAAGAAAGATCAAGATTGTTAATCTCCTTCTCTACCTGCTGCTAGTGTGGGACCCACATACCCCGCCCAACCTTTGTGCACATGCAAAAATATTGGCCATTTGTGCAGAGCACCGAGGATTCAGTGAAATATTGTACGTGCACAAAAGCTCTGAGCATTCATGCAAGGGAAATTCAGGACAGTCTGGATGGCTTCAACAGAAAGTGCCTTTGACTCTTATAAATGCTGCTTACAATTAGCAAAAATGACACCTTGACAGGGCTGCAGAAATGCTGACAGTTACAGTGAAATATTTATCGTTGGCATCTATAATGTTGTTCCAGTGAAGCATGTTGCAGTTTTGGTTAAGTAGGTTGTAGCACTGGTAAAGCAGACTGTTGTACTCGTGAAAAATAGTATTTAGTTAATTAGTGAAAGGTATAGGATTCTGAGGGGGTTTGACAGGGTAGATGCAGAGAGGATGTTTCCCCTCGTGGGGGAATCTCGAACTAGGCATAGTTTCAGAATAAGGGGTCGTCCATTTAAAACGGAAATGAGGAGGAATTTCTTCTCTCAGAGGATCATAAACTGTGGAATTCTCTACCCTGTGGCGGCTGGGTCGTTGAATATATTTAAGGTGGAGATAGACAGATTTTTGAATGATAATAGAGTCAAGTGTTATGGGGAGCGGGCAGGGAAGTGGAGCTGAGGCCAAGATCAGATCAGCCATGATCTTATTAAATGATGGAGCAGGCTCGAGGGGCCAAATGGCCTACTCCTGCTCCCATTTCTTATGTTCTTATGTTCTTAAAGAAGTAGATAAGTATATTGCAATAGTGAAGTGTGTTGAAGCGTTAATGAAACATGAAGTATGCTATGGTATTAATGAAGCACACTGCAGCATTAGTAGAGTTGGAACATAAAGCATGTTGTCACAATATTAGAGAAACCTGTTGGAAGTATTTTGCATTAGTGAATTACATTGTGTTAATAAACTATTTATAATAATTAAAGCTGTCATAGTCTTAGTGAAATACATTATAGCATTAGTAACGATTTTAGCATTAGTGAAGAATGTGTTAGTATTGCTGATCACCATCATAGGCAATCCCTCGGAATCGAGGAAGACTTGCTTCCACTCTTAAAATGAGTTCTTAGGTGACTGAACAGTCCAATAGGAGAGCCACAGACTCTGTCGCAGGTTGAGGTTAAGGGAGTGGGGACAGATTTGCCGCACGCTCTTTCCGCTGCCTGTGCTTGTTTTCTGCATGCTCTCGGCGATGAGACTCAAGGCGCTCAGCGCCCGCCCGGATGCACTTCCTCCACTTAGGACCGTCTTTGGCCAGGGACTCCCAGGTGTCAGTGGGGATGTTGCACTTTATCAAGGAGGCTTTAAGGGTGTCCTTATAATGTTTTCTCTGCCCACCTTTGGCTCGTTTGCCGTGAAGGAGTTCCGAATAGAGCGCTTGCTTTGGGAGTCTTGTGTCTGGCATGCAGACAATGTGGCCCGCCCAGCGGAGCTGATCAAGTGTGGTCAGTGCTGAAGCATACTGAAGTATATTGAAGCATTGGTGATGTCCGTTAGGTACCAATAAAGCAATTTGAAGCATGGGTGAATCATGTTGAATTAGTGAACATGCTGAAGCATTTGAACATAAAAACATAGGAAATAGGAACAGGAGTAGGCCATATGGCCCCTTGAGCCTGCTCTGCCATTCAATAAGATCATGGCTGATCATCGACCTCAACTCCACTTTCCTGCCCGATCTCCATATCCCTTGATTCCCCTAGACTCCAAAAATCTATCTCAGCCTTGAATATATTCAGAGACTCAGCATCCACAACCCTCTGTGGCAGAGAATTCCGAAGATTCACAACTATCTGAGAGAAGAAATTTCTCCTCATCTCAGTTTTAAATGGCTGACCCCTTTTCCTGAGACTGAGTATGAATGCGATAAGATCAAGTATTAATAACTCGATCTAAATAATAATTTATTGCACTATAGTATTAGTCGAGTTGTTTGAAGTATTAGAAAAATACATGATGATATTAATGAAGCATGTTGAATTACATTTTAATTTGGTGACTCATATTGATGTAACGTAGGCATATTCGAATATTAATGAGGTATGAAATATGATTCATAAAGTATGCTGAGTGATACTGTACTATTAATGAGTAAGTGTTAATGTGCCAAGGTGAAGTTAATAATGAAGCAAAAGTAATGATATAGTTGAAACACTGGCAAATAACATTGAAGCAGCAGTAAAATATAACTAGTGAATTATGTTCTGATACTCTTGAAGTATGTTGATGCAATAACGAAGTGCGCTGTAGCATTTATGAGGAATGTTGTCACTGATTTATATTTTAGATTTAGTGAAGTATGTAAATTTCTGTAAATAATCCACATTAATTTTAGTAACGTCATGTAAATCACCTTAATATGTGAATTTTCAATTAAGATTTTGGTTGTGTGTTCAGTGAAATGTCTGAATGGCGAATGTATGTTATTAATTGGTCTTTACTTCCAGTGATGGGCTCTGGAGGCTCACATCACCTCCAGTGGATTGTCAAGATAATTGAATAATAATGTGCCATAAGAAAACAAAAAGAAGCGTATGAATTTTCATTATTTATAAATGTTAAATGTTTTGTTTCTTTCTGCAGCACTTTGCTTTTTAGCAAACCTGAGCATTTACCTTCATGACAGTTTTTCAGGATAATTGAGTCCACAGCTGCCAGCTCCCAGCTTCTTCTGCTGGTTCCTTTATATTCCAAAGAGATCCGGAAAGACTCTTCCAAGTGCCCCACTCTCCCCTGAAGCAGTGTCCATCTGTTCCAATCAGAAATATGGATGAAATAATAGAGAGAAAGAGAGAGACTATATGAATCAAACCAACACAGACACAACCTACTTTTAATTCAAGGCATAATTGCACTGCTTTACATCAAAGTGCCTTTCATCTCATGTCAGTAATGACTGGACTGTTACTGATAAAAGGCACTGAATTCTCATAAGGGCAGTATAATTTGGTATTAACGCAGGCATAGATCTTTAAATCTACCTTTTATATTAGACCGTGGAACAAATTAGAACTACAAAATAGCAGCTGGAAATTTCCTCTACTACACTGCAAAAAATTGGGTGGCATAATGTTGGAGAAAGAGGAAAAATGGGGTATTTTTCTTCCCGTCCGCTTGTAGAGATCTCAGTCACCTGACCCTTCCCTGCCCCACTAAATGATCGCTGATTTCCCTACCTCCCGACTGAAGTACTGCTGACCCCAGGTAACATCGGAGGATGGGCGATGGCTCTTGCTGGGGCAATGCTGAAACACCACTGATTGTCTTGATGGAGGAAAAGGGCCTGATGGGAGGCAACTCTCCCTGTCTTCTGACCAAACCTGAACCAGAACAGGCAGCAGCTCATTCAAAGCCTTTCATAAAAATCTGCCCCATTTAATAGCAGTTCTTCCTCCTTGGGGCCCCCGTTATAGTGCGGCCACATTTCACTCCCTGACCGTGTTGGACTCCCTTCATATGCTAGAAATACTGTTAGTGTCATGTATTCAACTATCATTGTAACCCATGTATAAGCTGACCTAAGTTGTACACCTTGAGAACATTGACCACAAGGGGGTGAACTTGTGGGAGACACTCCTAACCTGGACTTTCAGGTATAAAAGGGGAAGCTCCATCCACCTTCATCACTTGAGGTCTTGGTAATAAAGGTAACTGGTCACAGAGTGACCTTCTCTCAAGTATGGGCCACGTGTGTATTTATACTGTATAGTAAGGACATATCAGTTAGAAGCCTGCCTTGCACATTTAATGATCCCTGAGCCAGGAATATGGTTCGGGATCACAGTGGAGTTGGGACAGTGATGGGAAGTCCCATACAACCCACCACCAGCAGCGAGACCTCCCTGGAGAGAAATACAGCCCATGCAATCTCCAAATGCACTCAATACATCAAAATGTACGACATACACAGCATAACTGAGCACAAAGTAATGGATTATTTCAATCACACAAACGTCAGAGAGTTAAAATGATGCCGAATTTTATTTTGATTTGTCAGTGAGAATGATGAACTGTTCACTCACTGCCCTTTAATATCAGCAAAGATGGAAATTAGTCAACACCCAAATCAGGAAAAAAAGGGACAAATAAAACCAGAAAGAAATAGGCTGACCACTTCAATGAGAAAAAGAATAAAACAGCTGTAAAAGGAAACAGAAGACATAGAATCATAAAATGGTTACAGCACAGAAGGAGGCCATTTGGCCCGTCAAGTCCATCCGGCTCTCTGCAGGAGCACTTCAGCTAGTCCCACTGCCCCGCCCTTTCCACATAGCCCTGCAAATTTTTTCTTCAGGTACTTATCCAATTCCCGTTTGAAAGCCACAATTAAATCCTCCACCACCCTTCCAGGCAGTGCATTCCAGATCCTAACCACTGACAGTGGACATCTCACTCAAGGACAGCTCCTGTACTCCAGTACTGTAACTCATGTCGCCTTTGGTCCTTTTGCCAATCACCTTAAATCTGTGTCCACTGGTTCTCGACCCTTCCGCCAATGGGAACAGTTTCTCTCTATCTACTCGACCATGATTTTGAACACCTCAATCAACTCTTAACCTTCCCTGCTCCAAGGAGAACAACCCCAGTTTCTCCAGTCTATCCATGTAACTGAAGACCTTCATCCCTGGAACCATTCTCGTAAATCTTTTCTGCACCATCTCGAAGACCTTCACATCCTTCCTAAAGTGCGATGCCCAGAATTGGACACAAAACTCCAGTTGAGGCTGAATCAATGCTTTACACAGGTTAATCATAACTTCATCAAAACTCGTTTTCACAGCCACATCTCTTTCCTCAGTAACGGTCTCTGCCTCTGACTTAATCCACGTGGATTCCAACTGAAATTCCACCCTTCATGTTTTGGATCCATCCAGGATTACAAATATCTCCGAGATATTCAGGGTTCCTCCAACCACTGCTCTCGGCCTATCCTGGGATCCACACTCAACGCTATGTGCCACCACATGCACACTCTCGACCTCTCTCTTCAGCAGCACCGACTCACTCGATCTCTAAGCTGTCCTGGTCCGCAGTTCCATTTGATCCTATCTCATCCGACGCTTTAACAAAACCTTTCTTCCTTCCTTTCAGGTGTCAAGGATCGTAAACTTCAACAACTCCAACATCCCTCCGGAACCTTCTTCCCCCAAACTTCCTTCTGACCCCATCACTTCTTCCAATCTCACCCCCTGCCGTGTTTTCACTATCCCCTCTGACCTTCCCCTCTTTGACCCCGAACGATCAGTCCTCAGCAAAGGCCTGAGCTTCATCCCCTTATGCCCCCACCTCAATGAATTGTGAGCTCGGCATGATGCTGAGCTCTTTTCCCGTCTCCATGCCCATTTCTTCGGCCAGGAGTCTTCCCCCCACACAGCTGACCCTTTCTCCCATTTTCAGAATTCTCGTTTTACCTGGACCCCGCCCTCTGGTCTCTTACCCTCTCTAGACCTCTTCATTGCAAATTGTCGATGGGACATCAGCCGTCTCAATTTCTCTGCTCCCCTCACTCACTCCAACCTACCACCTGCTCTGACGACGCCACCTTCCATGCTAGTGCCTCTGACATGTCTTCCTTTTTCCTCAACCGAGGATTCCACTCCGCCGTGATTAACATGGCCCCGCTATGTCCGTTCTATTTCATGCACCTCTGCTCTCACCCCTTCCCCTCCCTCCCAGAACTAGGATAGGGTTCCCCTTGTCCTCACCTTTCACCCCACCAGCCTTCACGTTCAACTGATCATCCTCCGCCATTTCCACCACCTCCAGCGTGATCTCACCACCAATCACATCTTCCCCTCCCCTTCCCTCTCAGCATTCTGAAGGGACCGCTCCATCTGTGACACCCTGGTCCATTCCGCAGTCACCCCCAACACTCCCTCCCCTTCCCATAGCACCTTCCCGTATAAGCACAAAAAATACAACACCTACCCTTTTACCTCCTCCCTTCCCACTATCCAGGGCCCCAAATACGCCCTCCAGGTGAAACAGTGATTTACTTGTTCTTCTTTCAATTTAGTATACTGTATTCGCTGCTCACGATGTGGTCTCCTCCACATTGGGGAGACCAAGCACAGATTGGAGACCGCTTTGTGGATCACCTCTATTCGGTCCGTAAGCGTGACCCCAGAGCTGCTCCAATCCACTCCCACTCCCACATCTCCATCCTCGGCCTCCTACACAGTTCCAATGAAGCTCAACGTAAGCTCGAGGAACAACACCTCATTTTTCATTTAGGCACTTTACAGCCTTCTGGACTCAACATCGAGTTCAACAATTTCAGAACAAAAGCTCTGCCTATACTTTGCTCCCTTTCCTCCGATTTTTTAACACCCCCGATCTTATGTATTTTTTCTCTCTCTGTCTCCCATGGCAGCTGTTAATTATTCTGCCATTCACACCCTATCTAGACTCATAGGCCCCAAGTTTCCACATGATGTGCTCCTGATTTTTAGGAGCAACTGGTGTAGAACGGAGTATCTTAGAAATCGGAATTCTCCACATTTAATTTTCTGCAGTTCTAGTCAGGTAGAACAGTTTCACTTTGGAACAGAATTTTTTTTTCAAAAGGGGGCGTGTCCAGCCACTGACGCCTGATTTGAAAGTTTCCACAGTGAAAACGTACTCCAAACTAACTTAGAATGGAGTAAGTGAAGATTTTTGTACGCTTGAAAAAACCTTGTCGACACATTAAAAAATCAGGCGCAGGTTACAAATTAGGCGTCGGGAACAAGGGGGGGAGGGGGGGGGAAGGGAAGTCATTAAATTCTACAATAAATCCTGAGTTATACTTATACAAATATTAGACAAATAAATCCAATCTGAATAAAAATTTATAAGCAAAGAAAAGATTAAATAAACCATGTTCCTACCTGTGTGAAACTTCTTCAGGCAGGCCTTTCAGGCAGCGGTTTGCTGTCGGGACCGAAGGCTGAATGGGCCGGGCCCGAGACTTCGGGCAGCGCCCATCTCCAGCACCAGATTTACAGGTAGGTGGCGTTGGGTCGGGTCGGGAGGTTCGGTTCAGGTCGGCGGTGGGTGGGGGGGGGGGGGGAGGGAGGGGGAGGTGAGGTCGGGGAGGGGGAGGTCAGGTCGGATCCAGTCCGGGGGCGGGGGCGGGGGCGGGAGTAGGGTCGGGTCGAGTCGGGTCGAGTCGGGGGGGAGCGGGAGCGGGAGCGGCAGTCGGGTCGAGTCGGGTCGAGTCGGGGGGGAGCGGGAGCGGCAGTCGGGTCGAGTCGGGTCGAGTCGGGTCGAGTCGGGGGGGAGCGGGAGCGGGAGCGGCAGTCGGGTCGAGTCGGGGGGGAGCGGGAGCGGGAGCGGCAGTCGGGTCCAGTCGGGTCGAGTCGGGGGGGAGCGGGAGCGGCAGTCGGGTCGAGTCGGGTCGAGTCGGGGGGGAGCGGGAGCGGCAGTCGGGTCCAGTCGGGTCGAGTCGGGGGGGAGCGGGAGCGGCAGTCGGGTCGAGTCGGGGGGGAGCGGGAGCGGGAGCGGCAGTCGGGTCCAGTCGGGTTGAGTCGGGGGGGAGCGGGAGCGGGAGCGGCAGTCGGGTCGAGTCGGGTCGAGTCGGGTCGAGTCGGGGGGGAGCGGGAGCGGGAGCGGCAGTCGGGTCGAGTCGGGTCGAGTCGGGGGGGAGCGGGAGCGGGAGCGGCAGTCGGGTCGAGTCGGGTCGAGTCGGGGGGGAGCGGGAGCGGCAGTCGGGTCGAGTCGGGTCGAGTCGGGGGGGAGCGGGAGCGGCAGTCGGGTCGAGTCGGGTCGAGTCGGGGGGGAGCGGGAGCGGCAGTCGGGTCGAGTCGGGTCGAGTCGGGGGGGAGCGGGAGCGGCAGTCGGGTCGAGTCGGGTCGAGTCGGGGGGGAGCGGGAGCGGCAGTCGGGTCGAGTCGGGTCGAGTCGGGGGGGAGCGGGAGCGGCAGTCGGGTCGAGTCGGGTCGAGTCGGGGGGGAGCGGGAGCGGCAGTCGGGTCGAGTCGGGTCGAGTCGGGGGGGAGCGGGAGCGGCAGTCGGGTCGAGTCGGGTCGAGTCGGGTCGAGTCGGGGGGGAGCGGGAGCGGCAGTCGGGTCGAGTCGGGTCGAGTCGGGGGGGAGCGGGAGCGGCAGTCGGGTCGAGTCGGGTCGAGTCGGGGGGGAGCGGGAGCGGCAGTCGGGTCGAGTCGGGTCGAGTCGGGGGGGAGCGGGAGCGGCAGTCGGGTCGAGTCGGGTCGAGTCGGGGGGGAGCGGGAGCGGCAGTCGGGTCGAGTCGGGTCGAGTCGGGGGGGAGCGGGAGCGGCAGTCGGGTCGAGTCGGGTCGAGTCGGGGGGGAGCGGGAGCGGCAGTCGGGTCGAGTCGGGGGGGAGCGGGAGCGGCAGTCGGGTCGAGTCGGGGGGGAGCGGGAGCGGCAGTCGGGTCGAGTCGGGTCGAGTCGGGTCGAGTCGGGGGGGAGCGGGAGCGGCAGTCGGGTCGAGTCGGGGGGGAGCGGGAGCGGCAGTCGGGTCGAGTCGGGTCGAGTCGGGGGGGAGCGGGAGCGGCAGTCGGGTCGAGTCGGGTCGAGTCGGGGGGGAGCGGGAGCGGCAGTCGGGTCGAGTCGGGGGGGAGCGGGAGCGGGAGCGGCAGTCGGGTCCAGTCGGGTCGAGTCGGGGGGGAGCGGGAGCGGCAGTCGGGTCGAGTCGGGGGGGAGCGGGAGCGGGAGCGGCAGTCGGGTCCAGTCGGGTCGAGTCTGGGGGGAGCGGGAGCGGGAGCGGCAGTCGGGTCGAGTCGGGTCGAGTCGGGGGGGAGCGGGAGCGGCAGTCGGGTCCAGTCAGGTCGAGTCGGGGGGGAGCGGGAGCGGCAGTCGGGTCGAGTCGGGGGGGAGCGGGAGCGGGAGCGGGAGCGGCAGTCGGGTCCGGTCCGGGGGGGGGGGGGGGGGGGAGCAGGAGCGGGGGCTGGCAGTCGGGTCCAGTCGGGTCCAGTCGGGGGGGAACGGGAGCAGTAGCGGCAGTCAGGTCGAGTCGGGGGGGAGCAGGAACGGGAGCGGGAGCGGCAGTCGGGTCCGGTCCGGGGGGGGTGGGGTGGGGGGAAGCGGGAGCGGAGCGGGAGCGGCAGTTGGGTCCGGTCCGGGGGTGGGGGGGGGAGTGGGAGCGGGAGTCGGGAGGAAGCAGGAGCTAGCCGTGGGAGGAGCCTTATTCACGCAGCCCCAGTGAGGCCATTCGGCCAGGGCTAGGGGCTGCGTGCTTTGGGCCCCTCCCACACAGTTTTGGGTGCCTGGAGCTACTGCACTTGCGTGCCCACTGTAGCGCGCATGTGCAGAGGTCCCGGCACTGTTTTCAGTGCAGGGACCTGGCTCCGCCCCCGACAGCTCCTGCTGCGCTGCGCCGAGGGCCAGAGGACCTGCAGGGAGGTGGAGAATACCGAGGATTTTTTTTAGGCGCACTTTGTGGCGCGAAAAACGGGCGTCCAGGTCGGGACTGCGCCGTTCTAGGCGCGGCTCAAAACTTGGGCCCATCGTTTTCTAACTTCTGCCGTTACCATCTCAATTCAGCCCATTATCCCTTTTGTCTCTCTAATCTCTCCCGTTTTCCACCCTATCACAGACCTTCCTTTTGTTCTTTCCTCCCCTCCCCCGGCACTTCCTTAAGAACCTGTTAATTTCAAACTTTTCCCAGTTTTGACGAAGGGTCACAGACCCGAAACATTAACTCTGTTTCTCTCCACAGATGCTGCCTGACCTGCTGAGATTTCCAGCATTTACTGTTTTTATTTCATCATAACTTCCTTACTTTTGTACTCTATGCCTGTATTTATGAAGCCCAGGATCCCGTATGCTTTTTTTAATAATAAATTAGTAATGAAATAGACTAAATGACATTATAATGGAGAACAGCGTGAGAGAGGGGCAAATCAGTCAACTGGATGAGAGCAGGGGTGCAACTATTTAGAATTCTTTTACCATCCTTTTAGGGTGTGTTCACACTGCAACTTCAACATCAATGCTAAACAGTCCTCACTTTAAAGCAAATCTAAAGTTGCACTTTAATTCTGGAGTTGGTTTCCAAGGTGCTTCCATTGAAGTTACGCTCGATGATCAGGAAGGAAAACCCCCACGGAAATGGGGTTAGGACTCCCTTGGGCCCCCTGGGCATTTTGTAATCCTACCTATAGTTGATTTAAATTGTAACAGAGTTATAAGCACAGATAAGCAACCTTTTCTGAGCAGTAAAGCTTCTGATTGAACGAGGCAATATATCATCATCAGCATGATTATAGGCAGTCCCTCGGAATCGAGGAAGACTTGCTTCCACTCTTAAAATGAGTCCTTAGGTGGCTTAACAGTCCAATGTGAGAGCCACAGTCTCTGTCACAGGTGGGACAGATAGTCGTTGAGGGAAAGGGTGGGTGGGACAGGTTTGCCGCACGCTCTTTCCGCTGTCTGCGCTTGATTTCTGCATGCTCTCGGCGATGAGACTTGAGGTGCTCAGCGCCCTCCCAGATGCACTTCCTCCACTTAGGGCGGTCTTTGGCCAGGGACTCCCAGGTGTTGGTGGGGATGTTGTACTTTATCAGGGAGGCTTTGAGGGTGTCTTTGTAATGTTTCCGCTGCCCACCTTTGGCTCGTTTGCCGTGAAGGAGTTCAGAGTAGAGCGATTGCTTTGGGAGTCTCGTGTCTGGCATGCGAACGATGTGGCCTGCTCAGCGGAGCTGATCAAGTGTAGTCAGTGCTTCAATGCTGGGGGTGTTGACCTGGACGAGGACGCTAATGTTGGTGCATCTGTCCTCCCAGGGGATTTGTAGGATCTTGCGGAGACATCGTTGGTGGTATTTCTCCAGCGACTTGAGGTGTCTACTGTACATGGTCCATGTCTCTGAGCCATACGGGAGGGCAGATATTACTACAGCCCTGTAGACCATGAGTTTGATGGCAGATTTGAGGGACTGATCTTCAAACACTCTTTTCTTCAGGCGGCCGAAGGCTGCACTGGATGTGGTGTTGAATCTCGTCGTCAATGTCTGCTTTTATTGATAAGAGGCTCCCAAGGTATGGGAAATGGTCCACGTTGTCCAGGGCCATGTTGTGGATCTTGATGACTGGGGGGCAGTGATGTGCGGCGAGGACAGGCTGGTGGAGGACCTTTGTCTTACGGATGTTTAGCATAAGGCCCATGCTTTCATATTCCTCAGTAAATATGTTGACTATGTCCTGGAGATCAGTCTCTGTATGTGCACAGATGCAGGCATCGTCCGCGTACTGTAGCTCGACGACAGAGGTTGGGGTGGTCTTGGACCTGGCCTGGAGACAGCGAAGGGTGAACAGGTTCCCACTGGTTCTGTAGTATAGTTCCACTCCAGCGGGGAGCTTGTTGACTGTGAGGTGGAGCTGTGTGGTATATATTAGCCCTCAAATTGCGGCCTCTCCGGGTACGTACGATGCACGCAAATGCCGGTTCTCGGCGCGTAATGCGCACGCGGCGAGAACCAGCGGGAGAGATTGGGCTAACTCTTGCCCAGCGAATAGCCTACTTTAACCAGCGTAAAAGTTTTAAAACATAGAAAAATTGAATGTTACTACTTATTTTTATATTAAAAACTCTGGTCTATGAAGGTATGTTTATTTTTAACACTATTAAAACAATTTTTTCAATTCAACATTTTTTTTTCCCCTCTAAAACATTTAATTTAATGCCATTTCTATTAATTTTAAAAAAGTGAAGTGTTTTTTTATTTATGTTTGTGTTTTATTTGATTTTAGGAGCTCGGTGCTCCCATTACTATGAATGTGAATACTACATTGTGATTGGTGGTCCAGGCACACGGGATCCCAGGATACACATATGATCCTGGAAGACATGTTCCCGTACACTGGACTGTGCAATTAGGCTTTGGAGCGCAATCTGACCAGATATTTTGGTAAAAATATTTTTGGTTGGAGGCGTTGGCCCGCAGGAAGCCTCCGACCACAATTTTCCTCCCATGGTGTTCTGACTGTATCGGCTGGTATCAGATCAGTAGCTGCAGTATCAATACATCTTGGTAGTTTCTATATTTTATACACAGGGAAATATCAATCTTTACCATTTTCAAGGAGGGGGCAAACAAAAGAACATTTTTTTACTGTTACTAAGCTATCATTCGGAATGATCCTTAATACATGATTGGCAATAAGCATCACTATGTTGACCCATTCTTCAAGCACATTTGTGCAACTCCAGTCTTTGAGAGGAGCAGAGGCCCTTATAACATCAGCTACTCATCAGTCTCACAACTAGCATAACCTGTATTCTGTTTTATTTTTATTAATATAGCAGAATTTATTAAATTTAGGTGACCTTCATCTTATTAATGAAGCAGTTGATTCTTCTTAAATGAATTTCTGAAATTATATAATGACAATTATTTTTCTTGAAGGGATAGTTAACTGTGTTGCAGTTGTGTCGTTGTTGATAGTCCCAGCAACAAGAACAAAACTTGCATTTATATAGCACCTTTAATGTGATATAACATCCCAAGGTGCTTCACAGGCACGTTATCAGACAAAATTTGACACCTAGCCACATAACGAGATATATGGGCAAGTGACAATAAGTAGGTTTTAAGGAGCGTCTTAAAGGAGGAAAGAGAGGTAGGGAGGTGGAGAGGAATTCCAGACCTTTGTCCGAAGCAGCTGAAGGCACGGCCGTCAAAGGTGGAATGACAAAAACTGGGTTGTTCAAGAGGCCAGAATTGGAGGTGCAGAGATCTCAGAGGGATGCAGGGCTGGAGGAGATAGGGAGGGGCAAGGCAATGGAGGGATTTGAAAATAAGGATGAGAATTTTGAAAGCATGGCGTTGCTGGACCGGGAGCTAGTGTAGGTCAGCGAGCACAAGGGTGATGGGTGAGCGGGACTTGGTGCAGTACAGAACACATGCAGCAGAGTTTTGGATGAGCGGAAGTTTACAGAGGGTAGAAGATTAGAAACTAGCTAAGACACCATTGGAATAATCCAATCTGGTGGTGACCAAGGTACAGATGAGGTTTCAGCAGCAGATGGGTTGAGGTAAGAGCGCAGGTGGGTAAAGTTATGGAAATGTAGATCGTTGTTTCTTTGTCAGGGAGAGGATATGGGGGCAGAGACTCAGCTCAGGTTGAGTAGGTTGGAATCAATCTGGTTTAGCCTGAGGCATTGGCCGGAGAGGGGGTTGCAATTGGTGGCAAAAGTACAGAAGTTATTGCAGAACAGGTCAAAGACAATTGCTTCTGTCTTCCCAATGTTTAGTTAGAGGAAATAGCAGCTCATCCAAGACTCGATGTTGAACAAACAGTGTGACAGCACAGAGGCATTGGCGAGATCATGAGCAATGTCGGAGCATTGAAGTGGTTGTCATCTGTGTGGCCCAATGTCTGCAGATGATGAGGCAGGGTGAGAGGAGGAAAAGGAAGGGTCCAAGGATAGGTTCTTGGGTGGCTGGAAATAAACAGGGTTGGAGCAAGAAGAGAAGCTATTCCTGGAGATGCTGTAGTTACGATTGGTTAGGTAAGAGTGGAACCAAGCGAGGGCACTTCCAGTGCTGGACAATGGAGGAGAAGTGTTGGAGGAGGATGGTGTAGTGAACTGAGCCAAAGGCTGAAGGCAGATTGCGGAGGAAGAACAGGGATAATGCAGCATGGACACGGTCACAGAGAATGTTGCTTGTGACTTTAGTTAAGGCTGTTTCATTGCTGTGGGAGGGGTAGAAATCTAATTAGATAGATTCAAATAGGGAGCTGCAAGAGATTTGGAAGGTGACCACTTGTTAAAGGACTTTTTACAAGGAGATTTTTTTGCGAGGACAAAGGAGGTAGGGAGTGGATAAACTGAGTAAGGTGAGGCATACCACAAAAGTTGTCTGAACCCCCAAACAGGAACGATTAAAGAAAGAAAGTGGGGAGAGGTTCAGAGCAATGCTGGGATGGGGTGGTCCTGGGCAATTTCCCCCCTCCCCCACAGGTGGGTGTTCAGGTTTCTCGGTGCTTGGGGGCAGACAGGTGCTAAAGCAGGCACTCTAATGTGGTTCCCTCCAAAATGACCTCGCAAACTCCAGCATGAAATTTCAGGACCCACTGACCTCATTCCTTCCAATGAAGCGTGTAAAATTCGAACCACCTTGGACTATTTCATGAACTGTATGAGGAAAGGGAAGAACTACAGGCAACTACTTTGAACAAGTTAACCTGCTGGGATTCCCTCTCCCTGACTCTTGACCTTCTGACCCTGACAGCAGATTAACAAAAACTGCACGCATCAACCTTACATTATTCAATCTGACCTGCCACATGCCACAGGTCTTACTATGGCCACAACTGCATTGCAGTTTAATGTTTTCATTATATCTACCACTATATATCCTTGCTTGCCAATGCTCTGCCTCCGTCCTCTATTTCTGTGATCACGGTTTAAATTGGTTAAATTCACATTACCCACACCTGTCTGCAAGTTAAAGATAGATCAGCTTCCCTTTGGATCTTTGTCTCCAGTGAGAGAAAATCTGTTAGTCAGCATTTGAATAATGCAAACATCTTTGTTTGTCTTGTCGCGATGTTTCCCAATACATCAGTGTCCTTTTGAAATTAGGATGCTTAAAACAGCAGCCAATGTGGTCTCACCAACAAGTTGCACAAGGCTGAAAGAACATGTTTCAATTTCTACAAAAGCAAAACACTGCGGATGCTGGAATCTGAAATAAAAACAGAAAATGCTGGAAATCTCAGCGGGTCAGGCAGCATCTGTAGAGAGGAAGCAGAGTTAACGTTTCGGGTCAATGACCCTTCGTCAGAACTGGAGAGTGTTCGGAAAGAACAGATTCTTAACAAGCACCGAAAGGGGGAGGGGAAGAAAGAACAAAAGGGAAGGTCTGTGAGTTTTTTTATTCGTTCACGGGATGTGGGCGTCACTGACGAGGCCAGCATTTATTACCCATCCTTAATTGCCCTCGAGAAGATGGTGGTGAGCCGCCTTCTTGAACCGCTGCGGTCCGTGTGGTGAAGGTACTCCCACAGTGCTGTTAGGGAGGGAGTTCCAGGATTTTGACCCAGCGACAATGAAGGAACAGTGATATATTTCCAAGTCAGGATGGTGTGTGACTTGGAGGGGAACTTGCAGGTGGTAGAGGTCGCAGGTTTGAGAGGTGCTGTCGAAGAAGCAAAAGGCAAGTTGATGCAGTGCATCTTGTAGATGGTACATACTGCAACCACAGTATGTCAGTGGTGGAGAGAATGGCTGTTTAAGGTGGTGGTTGGGCTGCTTTGTCCTGGATAGTGTTGAGCTTCTTGAGTGTTGTTGGAGCTGCATTCATCCAGGCAAGTGGAGAGTATTCCATCACACTCCTGACTTGTGCCTTGTAGATGGTGGAAAGGCTTTGGGGAGTCAGGAGGTGAGAGACTCATCACAGAATACCCAGCCTCTGACCTGCTCTTGTTGCCACAGTATTAATGTGGCTGGTCCAATTAAGTTTCTGGTCAATGGTGATCTCCAGGATGTTGATGGTGGGGGATTCGGCTATGGTAATGCATTTGAATGTTAAGGGGCAGCGGTTAGATTCTCGCTTGTTGGAGATAGTCATTACCTAGCACTTGTATGGCGCGAATGTTACTTGCCACTTATCAGCCCAAGCCTGATCGGGTGGAAGAGAAGAGAGATTAGAGAGACAAAAGGGATGATGGGCCAAATTGAAATATTAATGCCAGGAGTTAGAAGAACTTTAGTCGAGATAGGGTGGGTATGGCGGGATAATGACCAGCTGCCATTAGAGATGAGGAGAAAAAAAGAGGGGGGGAGGGAACCAAAGATGGGTGGGGGTTACGCTCTGAAATTGTTGAACTTGATGTTGAGTCCAGAAGGCTGTAAAGTCCTAAACGAAAGATGAGGTGCTGTTCCTCGAGCTTGCGTTGAGCTTCGTTGGAACAGTGTAGGAGGCCGAGGACAGAGAAGTCAGAGTGAGAATGGAGCGGAGAATTAAAGTGACAGGCGACCGGAAGTTCGGGGTCACACTTGCGGACTGAACGGAGGTGCTCCACAAAGTGGTCACCCAATCTACACTTGATCTCCCCAGTGTAGAGGAGACCACATCGTGAACAGCGAATACAGTATATGAAATTGAAAGAAGTACAAGTAAATCACTGTTTCACCTGGAAGAAGTACCTGGGGCCCTGGATAGTGGGAAGGAAGAAGTATTTGGGGCCCTGGATAGTGGGAAGGAAGAAGTATTTGGGGCCCTGGATAGTGGGAAGGGAGGAGGTAAAAGGGCAGGTGTTGCATCTCCTGCGTTTGCACGGGAAGGTGCCGTGGGAAGGGGAGGGAGTGTTGGGGGTGACTGCGGAATGGACCAGGGTGTCGCTGAGGGAGCGGTTCCTTCAGAATGCTGGGAGGGGAGGGGAAGGGAAGATGTGAGGGGAAGAGGTGGGACAGATCGTCGTTGTGGGAAGGGGTGGGTGGGACAGATTTGCCACACGCTCTTTCCGCTGCCTATGCTTGATTTCTGCAAGCTCTCGGCGATGAGACTCGAGGTGCTCGGCGTCCTCCCGGATGCACTTCCTCTACTTAGGGCGGTCTTTGGCCAACAACCATGATGTGCGAGGATTCTTCATCGCAGTCAAGGCCACCTACAGTCCAAACACCCAAGGCCCCACCCCACTGCTGGCCAAGAACGGGGAAACACTCATCAAGGACACCGAGGCAGTCAGGGCCCACTGGAAGGAGCACTTCGAAGATCTCCTCAATCGAGTTTCTGCCGTTAACGTGGGTGTTCTCGACTCCATCCCGATACATGTTACCCACCACCACCTCAGTAAAACCCCAACATTGCACCAGGTAGAAAAAGTCATAAGACAGCTTAAGAACAACAAGGCTACAGGAACGGATGGAATCCCCGTTGAGGCACTGAAATATGGCGGAGAGGCACTACTGGCGCAAATTCATGATCTCATCTCTCTCATCTGGAGGGAGGAGAGCATGCCGGGAGATCTCAGAGATGCAGTGATTGTGACCATCTTTAAAAAAGGGGACAAGTCCAACTGCGGCAACTACAGAGGAATCTCCCTGCTATCAACCACTGTTTCGTCGCTAGAGTTCTCCTCAACCGTCTTCTCCCTGAGGCTGAGGAGCTCCTCCCGGAGTCAGAGTGCAGATTTCGTCCCCTACGGGGCACAACGGACATGATTTTTGCAGCATGACAGCTGCAGGAAAAATGCAGGGAACAGCACCAGCCCTTATACATGGCCTTCTTCAACCTTACAAAGGCCTTTGACACTGTCAACCGCGAGGGTCTATGGAGCATCCTCCTCCGTTTCGGATGCCCCCAAAAGTTTGTCACCATCCTCCGCCTGCTCCACGACGACATGCAGGCTGTGATCCTTACCAACGGATCCATTACAGACCCAATCCATGTCCGGACCAGGGTCAAACAGGGCTGCGTCATCACCCCAACCCTCTTCTCAATCTTCCTCGCTGCCATGCTCCATTAGACTGGATAATCTCTTGTTGGCTGGCGCAGATATGATGGTAGGTACTTCAGGGAATCTAATATAGCCAGATGATCTCCTGGACTAGTTTTGATCGCCTGGATGGGTCAGAGAGGAATTTTCCTGATTTTTTTTCCCAATTGCCCTAGATTTTTACCTGTTTTTTTGCCTCTCCCAGGAGATCACATGGCTCCGGTTGGGGTGGCGTGTAGAATGTTTCAGTGTAAGGGGTGTCGCAGTTGTGTGGGGCGGACTGGTTAGGCTGGGTGCTCTTTACCTTTCCGCCATTGTTCATTGTTCATAGGTTTATATGTAACCTTCAGGGCTGCTGACCGAGGGCTGTGTGGCTCTTTGTCGACCGACGCGGACACGATGGGCCAAAATGGCCTCCTTCTGCGCTGTAAATTTCTATGTTTCTATGAATGTTGGCCTTTATTGCAAGGGGGATAGAGTATAAAAGCAGAGAAGTCCTGCTACAACTGTACAGGGTATTGGTGAGGCCACACCTGGAGTACTGCGTACAGTTTTGGTCTCCGTATTTAAGGAAGGATATACTTGCATTGGAGGCTGTTCAGAGAAGGTTCGCTAGGTTGATTCCAGAGATGAGGAGATTGACTTATGAGGATAGGTTGAGTAGGTTGGGCCTCTACTCATTGGAGTTCAGAAGAATGTGACGTGATCTTATCGAAACATGTAAGAGAATGAGGGGGCTCGACAAGGTGGATGCAGAGAGGATATTTCCACTCATAGGGGAAACTAAAACTAGAGGACATAGTCTCAGAATAAGGGGCTGCCTATTTAAAACTGAGATGAGGAGGAATTTCTTCTCTCAGAGGGTTGTAAATCTGTGGAATTCTCTGCCCCAGAGAGCTG
This sequence comes from Pristiophorus japonicus, assembly GCF_044704955.1. Classification (NCBI taxonomy): domain Eukaryota; kingdom Metazoa; phylum Chordata; class Chondrichthyes; family Pristiophoridae; genus Pristiophorus; species Pristiophorus japonicus. Next base: position 44,679,307 of record NC_091985.1, on the reverse strand, counting down.
TGGAGGCTGGGTCATTGAATATATTTAAGGTGGAGATAGACAGATTTTTGAGCGATAAGGGAATAAAGCGTTATGGGGAGCGGGCAGGGAAGTGGAGCTGAGTCCATGATCAGATCAGCCATAATCTTATTAAATGGTGGAGCAGACTCGAGGGTCCAGGTGGCCTACTCCTGCTCCTATTTCTTATGTTTCTTATGTTTCTTATAGGCCATCCTGATGGGGGATGGAAGTGTAGAGGGATTGGACGTCCATGGTGAAAAGGAGACGGTTGGGGCCGGGAAAATGGAAACTGTTAAAGTGACGGAGGGCGTCGGAGGAGTCGCAGATGTAGGTGGAAAGAGAGTGGACAAGGGGAGAAAAAATAAAGTCGAGATAGGAAGAAATAAGTTCTGTGGGGCAAGAACAGGCTGAAACGATGGGTCTACCGGGGCAGTCCTGTTTGTAGATCTTGGGAAGGAAGTAGAAGCGGGCTGTGTGGGGTTGGAGAACTATGAGGTTGGTGGCTGTGGAGGGAAGATCTCCAGAGGAGATGAGGTCAGTGACGGTCTGGGAAATGATGGCTTGATGTTCCGTCGTGGGATCATAGTCCAGGGGGAGGTCGGAGGAGGTGTCAGAGAGTTGGTGATCAGCCTCTGCAATGTAGAGGTCAGTTTGCCAAACACCAACATCATCATCATCATCATCATAGGCAGTCCCTCAAAACGAGGATGACCTGCTTCCACGCCAAAAAGGGATGAGTTCACAGGTGTTTCAATGAAGGACCTAATATTCCAGGTCCCAAATTACATCCTGAAGGGTGGAAGGTGCCTGTGTGTGGATTTTGTTTACACACCAGCCACCACACGGGCTTGACAGAGCTTGGTCTTGGTCCATTATCAAGGATTATCAAGACAACTGGAGACCAGCTCTGGTGCACAGACCTAGTGCGCACACATATCGCAGTGTGGGCTGGCCCGTGCTGCCCCTGGGCCCTCGCCTCTTCTGTGCCAACAACTCTTGAACAACAACAGCAGATTTAATGACCAGGTTAGGATTGGATCAGAGAGAGCGGAGTGCTGCAAGTTCAGAGGGAGGTAGGTTGGAGTGAGTGATGGGAACAGAGAAATTGCGGCGGCTGATGTCCCGGCGGCAGTTCGCAATGAAGAAGTCGAGAGAGGGTAAGAGGCCAGAGGGAGGGGTCCAGGCAGAGCGAGAATTCTGAAAACGGGAGAAAGGGTCAGCTGTGTGGGAGGAAGACACCTGGCCGAGGAAGTGGGCATGGAGGCAAAGGCGGCAGAAAAAGAGCTCAGCATCATGCCGAGCTCAAAATTCATTGAGGTGGGGGCATAAAGGGATGAAGGCTAATCTCTAATCTCGCCTGCCTTCCACCCTATCACAGACCTTCCCTTTTGATCTTTCTTCCTCTCCCCCGTTTAGTGCTTCTCAAGAATGTATTCTTTCCGAACACTCTCCGGTTCTGACGAAGGGTCATCGACCTGATACGTTAACTCTGCTTTCTCTCCATAGATGCTGCCTGACCTGCTGAGATTTCCAGTATTTTCTGTTTTTCGTTTCAATTTCTAATTAAATCCCCATCAGATCCTTTGTAGGTCATGATTATCCTCAGGGCAGTAGTTTTGTATCGACTAGAAACATGCATTTCTCTCCATTTTCTCTCTCCCCTCCAATTCAGGAGGGAAGAAAGACAGACTTGCATTTATATGCTGTCCTTCATGACCTCAGGACATCCCAAAGTGCTTTATAGTCAATGAAGTATATTTGATGTGCAGTCACTGTTGTAATAAGACATTTACTCCTTCACTGAGGTATGATTAAATAGGTGGTAGTCACCCCACGGCATAAATTTACCTGTGAAAACCTTGACGCAAGTCTCAGCAGGTTTTCTGATTGTGGAGCGACATCACAGTCAAATCCAAAGACCACATCCAATATCAACACTTCAAATGTGAAAAAAAATGAAACTTTTTCATTGACATTATATAAATGCACATTCCTTCGTTCCATTTTTTAATCCATTTGTTGTCGATGTCCGTTGAGGGAGGAATGTTGGCTAGGACATCTCCTGCCATGGGATCTTTTAAATCCACCTCAACAGGGAGACAGGACATTGGTCTAATGCCACATCCAACAATTCAGCGCTTTCCCAGTACTGTGCCGACCTTTGCACAGCCCGAGTGAGATAACCTTTGTACACCATCCAGCGCTTTTCAGGTTTTCAATACATAACCAGGATATTAAATGCATTAGCAACTCTTTGTGTGACTATTTGGCATATTTTGACTGGCGACCTTTACCTGTTCTTTCCCCTCCCCTCTTTGTACTGTGGCCTCTCTCCTATTCACTCTTAACGGGCAGTTACCTCGACCCCCAACGGTCCCACAGACGGACCTCATTCTCACCCTAGCTGATCATCCTCTTGTCATGCCGAGTACTAAACCTGTTTCAAATGTGCAATTTCTCATTGATTGGTACTAATTGATGATGCAGACATGAGGTCGGAAGTGGGGATGTTCGCTGATGACTGCAGTGTTCAGTGCCATTCACAACTCCTCAGATAATGGAGCAGTCCATGCCCACATGCAGCAAGACAGGGACGATTTTCAGGCTTGGGCGGATAAGTAGCAAGTAACATTCGCTCCACACAAGTACCAGGCAATGACTATCTCCAACAAATGGGAGTGTAACCACCGCCCCTTGACATTCAATGGCATTACCATCGCCGAATCCCGAATCCCTCACCATCAACATCCTGTAGGGTGCAGCTCCAACAACACTCAAGAAGCTCAACACCATCCAGGACAAAGCAGCCTGCTTGATAGACATCCCATCCACCACCTTCAACATTCACTCCTTCCATCACCGACATACCATGGCTGCAGTGTGTACCATCTACAAGATGCATTGTACCAACTTGCTGAGGCTTCTTCGGCAGCACCTCCCAAACCCGCAACCTCTACCACCAAGAAGGACAAGGGCAGCAGGCGCATGGGAACACGACCAGCTCCACGTTCCCTTCCAAGTCACACACCATCCTGACTTGGAAATATATTGGCATTCATTCATTGCCGCTGGGTCAAAATCCTGGAACTCCCTCCCTAACAGCACTGTGGGAGTACCTTCACCACACGGACTGCAGCAGTTCAAGAAGATGGCTCACCACCACCTTGTCAAGGGCACTTAGGGATGGGCAATAAATGCTGACCTTCCCAGCAACACCCACATCCCAGGAATGAATAAAAAAAAGACAGAAAAAAAATCAATAATGCTGTTTTTATGAATTTTGTTCATTACAACCAAGCGGAATTTCCAGACACCTACGCTTTGTAAGGTAGCATGTTGGCTTGAATGCTTTATGGTTACGTGTTCTTTGATTAAAAAAATGTTATCTTTTTTATAAATTAAACGGAATAGTTTTGAAATATTAGAGGGGGTGGATTTCCACTGGATCCCTCCAGTTTACACTCTGTAACTTCTGTGGAAGAACCAGGGAGACCTGGGGAAAACTGTCCTTTTCCCGGGGTTTCTGCAGCTCTTCCGCCAAAGTTCAGGTGGACAAGGAACAGAACCCCTTGGGATTTCACCCCCAGGATGTTAACATGGTGAATGAAGCGTTTAGCTAATTCAAATATACTGCACAATATATTGATGCTTGAGTAACTTCTCGCTAGAACCTGTCGGTGCTGTTAGGGAGCGCACTGCAGAGGGAGCTCGGAAGCAGCATGCCAGTACTAATGAAGAGAGATGCTCTGCAAGTGTGAAACAAAACTCCTAATGCACGCATGGAAAGAAACAAAAATGACTATTGCTTGTAAATTCTATATTCTCATCAATGTGAATGAATGCTCTATTCCTGATGTTCTGTAATAACAATTCACTTGCATCACCAATAGACAAAGACATATTTTCACCGTGCTTACTGCCAAAGAATTGCCTTGCAAGCTGTAACATATTCTAATTTGGGATGCTACACTGCTTGATTTACTGAGCATGGTGTACAACCATGCCAATAAGATTAGGCGTGATACAACACCAAGCCATCAATGATCAAAAACTTTGTTCAACTTATTGAAGGTTTAATTTAATTTAGTTTAATTACGCAAGTCACCATCATGATCATCATCGGCAGTCCCTCGAAATCGACGAAGACTTGCTTCCACTCTAAAAGTGAATTCTCAGGTGACGGTACAGTCCAATACGGAAATTACAGTCTCTGTCACAGGTGGGGCAGACAGTGGTTGGAGGAAGGGGTGGATGGGTAGTCTGGTTTGCTGCATACTTCTTCCGTTGCCTGCGCTTAGTTTCTGCATGCTCTCGGCGACGAGACTCGGGGTGCTCAGCGCCCTCCCGGATGCTCTTCCTCCACTTAGGGCGATCTTTGGCCAGGGACTCCCAGGTGCCGGTGGGATGTTACATTTTATCAAGGAGGTTTTGAGGGTGTCCTTGAAACGTTTCCTCTGCCCACCTGGGACTCACTTGCCATGTCGGAGCTCCAAGACAATCCCTGTCCTGAGTCCCTACTGACGACAAGCTGAGCCTTCTCGGCGACTTCAATGCCAGAGTCAGTAAGGACGCAGACCTCTGGGGAGGTGTGATCGGCGGGGAGGGGGTAGAGAAAACCAACTCCAGCAGTACTCTGCTCCTGACAAAATGCCTAGGGCACGACTTTGTCATCACCAACACCTTGTTCCGTCAGAGGGACAAGTACAAGGCATCGTGGCAACCCCCCCACTTGCTCCAAGCACTGGCACCTACTCGACTATGTCATCGTCTGAACGAGGGACCGCAAGGACGTGCGCATCACCCGCATCATGACAGGAGCTGACGACTGCTGGATGTACCACCACCTAATCCGCTCCGTCATTAACATCAATATAGCCCTAAAGCAGCGATGGCAACAGAAGCACTACCGCAGAAAAATCAACGCCGGGGCACTCAAAGACCCAGTTAAGAGAGCCCTATACAGCCAGCACCTCACTGCCAACCTGACGACCCTCGATGATACAAGTTAACATGACCTGGAACACACTGCCGGAAAGGGTGATGGAAGCAGATTCAATAGTAATCTTCAAAATGGAATTGGATAAATACTTGAAGGGAAAAAATTACAGAGCTATTGGGGAAAGAGCAAGGGAGTGGGTAAGATTCTATGATTCTATTTACAAGACCAAAGCGATTTTGCTGCATTCCTGCTAAAAACTCTGCAGCCTAGACCCTGCATCCATCCCCCTGCCGAGGAGCTCACTCAGACTGCACACCAGACTTTGCAACCTTCTCAGCCTTAGCTCAGCTTTATAGCATTCTCACCTCTGCGATAGTGTCAGCTGTGGTTCAGTGGGTATCACACATCTCTGAGTCAGAAGGTTGTGGGCTGAAGTCCCACTCCAGAGACTTGAGCACATAAATCTAGGCTGACACTCCAGTGCAGTGCTGAGGGAGTGCTGCACTGTCGGAGGTGCCGTCTTTCATCTGAGACTTTAAACCGAGGTCCCATCTGCTCTCTCAAGTGGACTTAAAACATCCCATGGCACTATTTCGAAGAAGAGCAGGGGAGTTATCCCTGGTATCCTGGCCAATATTTATTCCCCAATCAACATAACAATAAAACAGATTATCTGGTCATTATCACTTTGCTGTTTATGGGAGCTTGCTTGTGCGCAAAATGGTTGCCGTGTTTCCCACATTACAACAGTGACTACACTCCAAAAATACTTCATTGGCTATGAAGCACTTTGAGATGTCTGGAGGTTGTGAAAGGTGTTATATAAGGCCAAGTCTTTCTTTCGTTCTGAGCCATAGGGATTTGGGTTCAAGCCCCACTCCAGGGCCGGCACTGTGTCGGCAGGTTCGGAGGCAGGTCCGCTGTCAAAATTGAAAAGATTGACAGTGGGTCGGTAGCCCGCGGCCAACCCGCCTCCTCATCAGTTTCCCAAATGTCGGGTCTTTCTGCGCTTTACAGACCCAACACCAAGCGGCGGGGAAGGCAATTGACATCATTAAGAGCTTGTTAAAAGGTACTTACATAGAAACATAGAAAATATCTGACCATGCACTGCAACTCACTAAGCCACTTCCAAAGGTGCACACAAATCTGTCCAAGAGGCAAAGTGTTGAAAATAAGGATTTCAATTTTTGAAACCACATTAACAGAAACTTTACAGAACATTGGCTAAAACACCCAAGTGTGATAGCTGGTATGATTGGACAAGGAATAGTGTGAGGAGTGGCTAGTGAGATGCGGATATGATAATGTAAATAGAGAGAGAGGGATGGGTGGAGGTGAAAAGCATGTTGGTGTGAGTAAGGATGTGCAGGAGTAGGGTAGGGAAGGCAGAGTGATGGGGATGTGATGAGTGGCACAGCAGGATGAGGTTGAGTGTGACTTTGCAGTAACGTTTCGTGATCTACTGAGATCATTGAAAGGTTTGCACCACTGCAGCCAGGTCCTCCTGACCATATCCCTGCTTGTGTCCTCATGTGCAATGTGCAACCAGGCTGTGTTGGTGTCCTGGGGAGGTTTCTTCTGCCCATTGGCAGGGAAGAGAACCTTCCTGCAAGCTGTGACTCTCTCCATAAGCATATGGGGGGAATCACGAGGAAGTCTGGGTGCAGTCGAGCACCTCAATGCTGTAGAACACTGACAGCACAACCGTCAAAGTAACTTTGGACATGCTCCCTTTAAGGAAGATGGCTGATGATGCGTCATCAAATGATGTCATCAGACCCGCTTCCTTTTAATTGGCCGGAATTCACAAACCTCATCAATGTAAAATGATTTACACAGAGCGGGATGGGAGCCAGGAGCGGGGTCGCAACCCGCCATCGACCTCGGCTGCCACCGCCTCGCCACAGTTGGCGAAATCACAGCCCAGAGATTTAAGGACATAATCGAGGCTGAATATTCAGTGCAATACTGAGGCTGTGTCTTCTGGAGGTGCCATCTTTGGGGTGAATGTTAAACTGAGGCCTGCACATCTGTGCCTTTTCACTCCCCTTCTCGTTATTCTCTTTCTTTTTAAATACTGTCCATCTATAATATCTTCCAGACTTGAGGAAGGGTTAACTTGTGTCTTGTATTCTCTGATTTTCTGTTTTTGAATAAAGGAATGTAGGTTAACCTACAGGTTGAGTTCGAAGCATATATCCGATTGTATATCAGTGTCATTACTTCCTTTCACACGTCATAGGCTTATATATTCAGAGACATTCTGGAATCGTTAGCGTTTTGGGGTTGCATTAGCTTCCTTATAGCTGTTGGTCAGCTTTTGCTCGTTTTCTCGGTTGGCATTATGGTAATAGTACATAATAGCATTATAGTCTTTTGTGGCAGCGGGCACTCACAGTCGGACACCTACAGGGAAAATTCGGCTCTTATTTGATAATAGAAGGAAGCATGGAACATAAAATGCAAATTCATCCCATCAAATCTGTTCCTTCCACAGGTCATGTCTACCATAGACTTTACATAATTTAGCGAACCTAATGAGGTTTTCTCCCTGACTAGTCGCTGAAGATAAGTTAAACACACACCAGAATACTTGTCTAATCTTATGTCTTACATTATAACAACAACATCTACTTGTATTTATATAGTGTCTTTAACGTAGCAAAACATCCCAAGGCGCTTCTCAGGAATATTATGAGATAAATAATTTGACACCGAGCCGCAAAAGTAGAAATTAGCGCAGATGGCCAAAAGCTTGATCAAAGAGGTAGGTTTTAAGGAGCATCTTGAAGGAGGAAAGAGAGGTAGAGAGGCAGAGAGGTTTAGGCAGGGAGTTCCAGAGCTTCGGGCCGAGGCAACAGAAGGCACAGCCACCAATGGTTGAGTGATTATAATCAGAGATGCTCAAGAGGCCAGAATTAGAGGAGCGTAGATATTGTTGGGGTTTGTGGGGCTGGAGGAGATTACAGAGATAGGGAGGGGCGAGACCATGGAGGGATTTGAAAATAAGGATGCGAATTTTGAAATCGAGACGTTGCATAACCGGAAGTCAATGTAGGTCAATGAGCATAGGGGTGATGGGTGAGCGGGACTTGTTGCGAGTTAGGACACGGGAAGCCGGGTTTTGGATCATCTCTAGTTTATGTAGGGTAGAATGTGGGAGGCCAGCCAGGAGTGCATTGGAATAGTCAAGTCTAGAGGTAACAAAGGCATGGATGAGGACTTCAGCAGCAGGTGAGCTGAGGCAAGGGAGGAGACAGGCGATGTTACGGAGGTGGAAATAGGTGGTCTTAGTTATGCTGTAGATAAGCTCATTTCAGGGTCAAATATGACACCAAGTTTGCGAACAGTGTGGTTCAGCCTCAGACAGAGGTTGGAAAGAGGGATGGAGTCAGTGGCTAGGGCATATAAAGAATGGAATGTTTTCTTTTGTACAATATTTTTACTCATGTTCCACATGGCATTCATTAACTGCTGTCTGTATTGATCCTTATAATAGAAACATAGAAAATAGGTGCAGGAGTAGGCCATTTGGCCCTTCGAGCCTGCACCACCATTCAATAAGACCATGGCTGATCATTCCCTCAGTATCCCTTTCCTGCTTTCTTTCCATATCCCTTGATCCCTTTAGCCATAAGGGCCATATCTAACTTCCTCTTGAATATATCCAATTAACTGGCATTGCCAACTCTCTGCGGCAGGGAATTCCACAGGTTAACAATTCTCTGAGTGAAATGCTTGATTCCAATCTACACCATCATTTTCTAAAGGTGTTAATCAACATTACATTGGATCTTTTAAAGAGTTCCGTCAGTAATTTGTAAATAATCTTGAGCCACCTGTGAGTTATACTGGTGCAAGATCTATTAGTGATTTCACAGGATACACCATAAATAACAGTTCTAAATTTATACTCTGTAATTAGAGTTATAACTTTGGGACTGACGTCGTTGAGAGGAAACAAAGCTCACGATTTTTTCTTTTGTTGCCAAAAAAAGAAAATGAATAAAATACTTCAAGACTAAAGGATGATTGTCATCTCCCTGCTATCGTGGCAACATCTCTGTGTCCTGTATTCTCTGTTAAATCAGAAATCTGCCCATTTCTATTTTATATATTCTATTCTTCAATCAAATCCACATTGGCAATCTGCTCCATCAAGTACAACATTTGATTGGTAAAAGTCACATTCACATGCTTAGCATACTCACACTACATTGCTGTGTGCTATTTATTACTCCCTCTAATTCTGTCCCCTTAAGCATCGTTGATTATAATCGCTCAACCATTGGTGGTGGTGCCTTCTGTAGCCGAGGCCCCAAGCTCTGAAGCTCCCTGCCTAAACCTCTCCGCCTCTCTACATCTCATTCCTCTGTCAAGACAGACGCTCTTTAAAACCTACCTCTTCGACCAAGCTTTTGGTCACCTGCGCTAATTTCTACTTATGCGGCTCGGTGTCAAATTTTTTAGCTCATAATACTCCTGTGAAACGCCTTGGGATGTTTCTCTACATTAAAGGCACTATATGAATACTAATTGTTGTTGTTGTTAATGTCCATGCACAATTTGCACATACAGGAATATAGTATGAGTATGTTAAGCATTCGTACATGAACTTCAACAATTGGAAGTTCAACTCTCATAAAATAAGAGCTGTAAGTGTGAAGTTAATACTCATGAAATAATGTTTGCTTTGGGTTCACTGTATTTGTAATCAGATCTCCGAGCTCTCTGCTGGTTCTGTGTACCATAATCTCACCCACGTGACCACTTGTGATCCTTGGAGTCAGAACCTCAGTGCATCACAGCGGAGCTCAATCATGGCACCATCTGCACCTTTTATGACCTCAGGATGTTCCAAAGCACGTTACAGCCAATGAAGTACTTTTTGAAGTGCAGTCACTGTTGTAATGTAGGAAACGCGGCAACCAATTTGCTCAAAGCATGGCACCAAAAACAGCAATGAGATCGTCTGTTTTATCAGTGATGTTGTTTGAGGGATAAATATTCAATCATAGAATTATAGAATAGCAAAGCACAGAAGGAGGCCATTCGGCCCATCAAATCTGTGCTGGTTCTTCCAAAGAGCAAACCAGTTGGTCACACCCCCCCGTTCTTTCCCCATATCCCTGCAATATTTTCCTCCAAGTATTTATCCAATTTCCTTTTGAAGGCTACTTATTGAATCTGTATCCACCACTCTATCAGGCAGTGAGTTCCAAATCCTAACTGCTTGTTACATTAAAATGTTTTCCTCATGTCGCCTCTGGTATTTTTGCCTATTACCTTAAATCTGTGCCCTCAGGTTATCGCCCCTTCAGCCATTGGAAACGGTTTCTTTTTATTTACTCTATCTAAACCCTTCATGATTTAAAAAAACCTCTTATCAAATCTCCTCTTAGCTTTCTCTGCTCTAAGGAGAACAACCCCAGCTTCTCCAGTCTATCCACGTAACTGTAATCCCTCATCCCTGGAACCATTCCAGTAAATCTCTTCTGTACCCTCTCCAAAGCCGTCCCGTCCTTCCTAAAGTGTGGTGCCCAGAATTGGACACAATACTCCAGCTGGGGAGAAACTAGTGTGTTATATAGACTTAATATAACTTCCTGGCTTTTGTACGCTATGTTTTATTAACTGCTTTGTTAACTTGACCTGTCACCTTCAAAGATTTGTGCACAAGCACCCCCAGGTCTCTTTGTTCTTACACCCCCTTTAAAACTGTACCATTTAGCATGTATGGTCTCTCCTCATTCTTTCTACCAAAATGTATCACCTCACACTTTTCTGTGTTGAATTTCATCTACCATGTGTCCACCCATTCCACCAGCCTGTCTATGTCCTCTTGAAGTCTTTTACTATTTTCTTCACGTCATTAATGTATATCAAAAACACCAGTGGACCCAGTCCTGAACCTTGGGGAACTCCACTGTATACTTCCCTCCAGTCCAAAGTACAGCCATTCCTCACACGTCACGATACTGCTCTTCTTTAAATATTGCCGTGGGATCTTTTACATCCACCTGAGAGAGCAGATGGGGCCTTGGTTTAACATCTCATCCAAAATAGCACCTCTGACAGTGCAGCACTCCCTCAGCACTGCACTGGAGTTTCAACTTAGATTTTGTGCTCAAGCCCTGGAGTGGGACTTGAATCCACAACCTTTTGACTCAGAGCCGAGAGTACTGAGCCACAGCTGACACACTAACATCCAAACACACGCACATCAAGCAGGTTTATAAACAATTGGTTAAATTTTTCTCATGACAAAATTAATTTATCCTGCCTTATAACACATTGGAACTAAAATTCCGGCCTTGCCGGGTGCGTACGAAGTGCGCATGGACCCGGCGAGGCCTTGCAAAAATCAGTTTTCGGAGCGCAATGCGCATGCGCCGAGATCCGGCTTTTCCGACCTGTCAAGATTTCTCCATACAGATCCTCCGCATCCCTGTGAGAAGGACATCCGCGCGGGAGAGATTGGGCTATTTGCCCAACTCATGCCCAGCGAATGTCCTTCAAACTTTTACACCTGGTAAAAGCAGGCGCATAGCTTACTTTTACTAACGTAACACTTTTAAAACACATAAAAATTAAATTTAAACACTCATTTTTAGATTAAAAACCCTGTCCATTAAGGTAAGTTTATTTTTAACACTATTGAAACACATTAAAAAAATTCCCCAAAATAGATATTTTTTCTAAAACATTTAATTACATTTAATTTCAATTAATTTTAAATATGTGAGGTGTTTTATTTATTGTGCTGTGTTTGGATGCTTTAGGAGGTTTTCTCATTGATAGTAATGGCATTGATAGTAATGGGAACTCGTACAAACAGAGCTCCCATTTTTATCAATGAGAATACTGCAGTGTGATTGGTGGTCCATGCCCATGTGACTCCAGCATGTACGTATGTACCTGAAAGACATCTCCCCATGCACTGCGCAGTGAATCTAGGCCTCCGACCAGGACCTCTATGTTCCTCTGGAACCACCAGGTACTTTTGTAGTTTTTATTTGAGTCAGAGGCGCTCGTACGAACGAAGCCTCCGGCCGCAATTTCCCCCACATTGTTTCAAAGCAACAGCCTATTTGCTTTACTACTTACTCTACTGAAGGAATCACAGTTCCTGCATTAGCAGGGGATCCAGATCCTGATCCTGATCCTGACCCTGACACTGCACCAGGTTCGAGAGGATCCCACAAATATAGCAGTTGAAGCCGACTTGTAAACTCGCCCCTGAGTCAGAAGGTTGTGGGTTCAAGTCCCACTCCAGAGACTTGAGCACAAAAATCCAGGCTGACATTCCAGTGCAGTGCTGAGGGAGTGCTGCACTGTCGGAGGTGCCGTCTTTCCGATGAGATGTTAAACCGAGGCCCCATCTGCCCTCTCAGGTGGACGTGAAAGATCCCATGGCACTACTTCGAATAAGAGCAGGGAAGTTATCCCCGGGGTCCTGGCCAATATTTATCCCTCAATCAACATAACCAAAACAGATTATCTGGTCATTGTCACATTACTGTCTGTGTGCAACTTGGCTGCTGTGTTTCCTACATTACAACAGTGACTAACTTCAAAATGTACTTCATTGGCTGTAAAAGTATTTTGGGACGTCCGGCGGTCGTGAAAGGCGCTATATAAATGCAAGTCTTGTGTTTTTATTTTTGAAGAATTGCCTGCCACACAGTGCACATGTGCACCACAGGAGATCCTGAACTCGGCAAGGATTAGCTTTAATTGTGCAATCGCCTTACCAGCTGAAGCGTTAAGAGTGAAGAAGATTCCCCTGATCGATCATGCATTGCTTTTCTTTCCTCCATGGTGTTTGACTGAAGTGAGTCAAAATGAAAGCACTAGAAATCTGCTTATTAAAGAGCTTTTGAAGGAATGGCAAACTGACCCAAATATGAATTTTCTCCAAGTATCCCACTGGCAAATAACAACTTCATCCATAGTTGATGATTGATTTTACATGCGAATAACAAAAGATGTGTGCAAGTATCTGCAATCACAATTAAAAGAACATGACAAAATGATAAAACTATTCAAGGGGTGTTGAAGGCAGGCGTCCTGCAAAAGTTTGAACTATTTGACTGCTACGGTTTTGCGTCCTGAATTATTAAAACAATAATGAACTATATTAAAAAATCTTGGGGGAGATTCTGAGGCCTCCCATCCAGCAGCAATAGGGCAGTAGTGCCCTGTAAATAGTTGGGTAGGACTAACGGCCCCACTCTGTCGGCAGTGTGCTCGATGCTATGGTCCCATGGAATATACTTGCCACAGAGGGAGTGCAACGAAAGTTCTCCAGACTGATTCCTGGGATGGGAGGATTGTCCTATGAGGAGAGATTGAGCAGACTAGGCCTATATTCGCTAGAGTTTAGAAGAATGAGAGGTGATCTCACTGAAACTTACAAAATTCTTACAGGGATTGACAGGGTAGATGCAGGGAGGATGTTTCCTCTGGCTGGGGAGTTTAGAACCGGGGTCACAGTCTCAGAATAAGGGGTCGGCCATTTAGGACTGAGATGAGGAGAAATTTCTTCACTCAGAGGGTGGTGAATCTTTAGAATTCTCTATCCCAGAGGGCAGTGGAGGCTCAGTAGTTGAGTATATTCAAGACAGTGATCGATAGATTTTTGAATATTAAGGGAATCAAGAGATATGGGGGCAGTGCAGGGAAGTGGAGTTGAGGTCGAAGATCAGCCATAATCTCATTGAATGGTGGAACAGGCTCGAGGGGCCGAATGGCCTACTCCTGCTCCTAACACTTATGTTCTTATGGTCTACCAATGGGCGGCCGGAGTTCCCGCCTGAAACAGGTGGCAGGTCCTTCCAATATACAAATGAAGGTCCTATGATGTACCTACGTTTGCCAGCTTGGGCCGTAACTGGGTGGATTGTGCGCTGTGCACATTCCACATAGTTTGACCTGGCGGCCCAGCCGAAGAGGAGCTCTAGAATTAGGGTTTGATTATTTTTGTGGGGCTGGGAGGAGCAGCAGTCATCCTCCGGGCTCCATGGAAACAAGCAAGGTCACTGCCAAACTGGGTCCTGTCCATCCCTACTCCCCCCGCATCCCCCCACCCACCCCCCGGATGTACCCATTTCTGGATCCGGTTGCCATCTGGCTGGCACAATGCTGCACGGTCTGGGTCTGCCCTGGCCCAGCGCACTCGTTTTCCACCCGCAGCCTCCCACCAGGCCTCGCTCTGCAACCGATCACTAAGAAGCAGCATGAAGGGAAAATCTACCATTTTATTTCTGCCCGTATCTTGAATGTCTGTGTGTCACACTTTTGAGATACATTTTCTGTCACCTTTTTCCTGCGTTTACACTTATTAAGGGGTCTGCCGATGTCAGCTCGTGACTCATCATGCAATCTGGTCACCGGTTTCCCACAAATTGCTCAAAATGCTTTCTGCATTTCTTTTTTCAACTGCCATTTTGTTTGTCTCAACAACTGAAATTTCTAACATCGAAAACAAGTGGTTTAAACAAAGTGCAACACTCAAAAATACATAGTTTACAATATGATTACATTTAACAAATTGAATTGACTATTATGTCTTTCAGTACCTTTATTATAGTTTTTAATTCAAGGCCTCAGTCTGGGATTGGATAATATTTTGTGCCCTGAGCTGTGTTTCTGAGTTGAATTTGCATTGTGCAGTCTGAGCATGTGCAGTGTGCCTGATTTCCCACAATGCATCCGTACTTTCACTCAGTTGTACCGATAGAATATTTGAGCAGTTTCTGCTCAATCAGCAGGGGTGGGTAGCATTACTTAAAGGCAGCCTACGCCTCTTAAAGTGGAGGTGCACTGTTGCTGCAAGAAGCGGTGGGAGTCATTTGAAAAGTGAATCTGGGCTGCCATACTTTGAGCAATGGCTGAACATGCGAGAGAGTGTCCATCAAGATTTTTAGACACTGCACTGGAGGTCTTGGTGGAAGATGTGGAAAGGAGGCCCTCCAGATACATGCTCAGGAGGCAGTTGGAAGAAGCAGTGGCGGAGGTCAATGGTAGCAGTGTTGCTCCCAGGACATGGATGCAGTGCAGGAAGAAGTTTAACGATCTCACGTGTATGGTCAAGGTGAGTGAGTTCATCTTCAAATGTCATATCCTACCAACTGCACCACTAGCCTCATCCACTGCTCAATTCACCACACCCCCATCACCCACCTACCACCAATCTCTATCTATCAGAACTCAACCCTTCTCTGCCTCACCCTCGTGCACTCAGCACTGCTGCAAGCTTCGCACCGCCGATCTTACAGCGGCATTGTACTTCAGCATGAATCAGTGCCTTCAGAAGGAAGAAAATGAAATGCATCAATAAACCAGTAATGAAATAGATAAATAAATGGTGAGCGAGTGCTTACTGCTGATACGACTGATTTCCAACAGCTGACCTTTGCTTTGCACACATAAATAGAACATACCTTATCTATTACATTCATCTTCAGTAGCTGGGCAGCTCAGTCAGCTGAGCACCAGACTTAAGAGCAGAAGAATTCGAATTGAAATCCTGGCCAGGTGCACATAACCTATCTCCTGCTGAGGTCTGTAAAATGAGCACCATACGTGGGGTGGTGGACAGACTCACACAGTGCTCAGTTCCCCACATTGTCAGTGCATACCCCTGGCTGCTCGGCAAAAGGCCTTCCTGCAGTTATACAGACCAACTGGAGCTGAGCTGACCGATTTGCATCCTTGTTTCTCTAAGTAAAGAACTTTCTCTTTCTACGGAATGAAAGAGGATATAAACGGCTCTAAAATCCCATCTTGTCTGTCTCTGCCATAAGTCACAATCCAGGAAATCAATTTCTGAGTTAGAAGTTCAATATAGTTTGGAGACGCAAGACTACATGTTTGTGATGATTAAAGATAACCTCGTAACCCCTTAAAAATAAAAACAGAAAATGCTGGAAATACTCAGCAGGTCAGGCAACATCTGTGGAGAGAGAAACAGAGTTATCGTTTCAGGTCGATGACCCTTCATCAGAACTGGGAAAAAGTCATCGACCTGAAATATTAAATCTATTTCTCTCTCCACAGATGCTGCCTGACCCGCTGAGTATTTCCAGCATTTTCTGTTTTTACTTCAGATTCCAGCATCCACAGTATTTTGCTTTTGTATTAACTGCTTAAAAAGTTCAGGCAACAAAGTACAAGCCATTAAAATATTGTTACCCAATGTAATCACCTTGTCACTAAGCCAACCAGTATGGAATATTATACACTTGGCACATCCTCGCTCAAATTATGTTCTGTGTGGATTATTTTAATAACAGTAACAAAGCCCTGAAGTATATTTTTTAACTATTGTCAACTGGGCAAGTGACAAATATGTATTCACTTGAAAATGTTCATGACATTTCAAAGAACGGATACCATTCACCATGACATCCACATCCTCTCTAGAACATAGTGCTGAATGTGCATTTAATGAGAAAATGGTGGCAAATTGCCCACTCCTTCTCTTGCACGTATGTGTGTGTGTGTGTATGTGTATGTGCGTGTGAGGGTTTATGTGTACGCGTGTGTGCGAATGTCTGTGTGTGTATGTGCGAGTGTCTGTGTGTGTGTGTGTGTGTGTGTGTGCGAGTGTCTGTGTGTCTGTGTGTGTGTGTGTGAAGGTCTGTGTGTGTGCGAGGGTCTGTGTGTGTTTGTGCGAGGGTCTGTGTGTGTGTGTGTGTGTGTGTGTGTGTGTGTGTGCGCGCGCGAGGGTCTGTGTGTGTGTGTATGTGTGTGAGGGTCTGCGTATGCGAGGGTCTGTGTGTGCACGTGTGCACGAGGGTCAGTGTGTGTGTGTGTATGTGCGAGGGTCTGTGTGTCTGTGTGTGTGAGGGTCTGTGCGTGTGTGTGTGTGCGAGGGTCTGTGTGTGTGCGAGTGTCTGTGCGTGCGTGTGTGTGTGTGTGTTTGTGTGTGTATGTGCAAGGGTCTGTGTGTCTGTGGGTCTGTGCGTGTGTGTGTGCAAGGGTCTGTGTGTGTGCGAGTGTCTGTGTGTCTGTGTGTGTGCATGTATGTGTGTGTGTGTGCGAGTATCTGTGTGTGTTTGTGTGTGTGTGTGTGTGTATGTGTGCGAGTGTCTGTGTGTGTGTGTGTGCGTGTGTGTGTGTGTGCGAGTGTCTGTGTGTGTGTGTGTGTGCGAGTGTCTATGTGTCTTTGTGTGTGTGAGTGTGCGCGCGCGAGGGTCTGTGTGTGTGTGTGTGTGTGAGGGTCTGTGTGTGTGTGTGTGTGTGCGAGTGTCTATGTGTCTTTGTGTGTGCGAGTGTCTATGTGTGTGTGTGTGTGTGTGTGAGTGCGCGCGCGCGCGAGGGTCTGTGTGTCTATGTGTGTGTGTGAGGGTCTGTGTGTGTGTGTGTGTGAGGGTCTGTGTGTGTGTGTGTGAGGGTCTGTGTGTGTGTGTGTGTGTGTGTGTGTGTGTGTGTGTGTGTAAAACAACAACCCAAAAGAGTGTTCGAAGACCAGGCCCTCAAAACTGTCACCAAGCTCATGGTCTACAGGGCTGTAGTGTTACCCGCCCTCCTGTATGGCTCAGAGACATGGACCATGTACAGTAGACCTCAAATCGCTGGAGAAATACCACCAACGATGTCTCGGCAAGATCTTCCAAATCCTCTGGGAGGACAGACGCACCAACACTAGTGTCCTCGATCAGGCCAACGTCCCCAGCATCGAAGCACTGACCACACTCGACCAGCTCCGTTGGACGGGCCACATTGTTCGCATGCCTGACACAAGACTCCCAAAGCAAGCGTTCTGCTCGGAACTCCTACACGGCAAGCGTGCCCAAGATGGGCAGAGGAAACGTTTCAAGGACACCCTCAAAGCCTCCTTGATAAAATGCAACATCTCCACCGACACCTGGGAGTCCCTGGCCAAAGATCGGCCTAAGTGGAGGAAGTGCATCGAAGGGGGCGCTGAGCACCTCGAGTTTCATCGCCGAGAGCATGCAGAAAGCAAGCGCAGGCAGTGGAAGGAGCGTGCGGCAAACCAGTCTCCCCACCCATTCCTTCAACGACTGTCTGTCCCACCTGTGACAGGGACTGTAATTCCCGTATTAGACTGTTCAGTCATGCTCCACCTCACAGTCAACAAGCTCCCCGCTGGAGTGGAACTAAACTACAGAACCAGTGGGAACCTGTTCAACCTTCGCCGTCTCCAGGCCAGGTCCAAGACCCCCCCAACCTCTGTCGTCGAGCTACAGTACGCGGACGATGCCTGCGTCTGCACACACAGAGGCTGAACTCCAGGACATAGTTGACGTATTTACCAAGGCGTATGAAAGCATGGGCCTTACGCTAAACATTAGTGAGACAAAGCTCCTCCACCAGCCTGTCCTCGCCGCACAGCACTGCCCCCCAGACATCAAGATCCACAGCGTGACCCTGGACAACGTGGACCACTTCCCTTATCCCGGGAGCCTCCTATCAACTACAGCAGGCATTGACGACGAGATCCAACACCATCTCCAGTGCGCCAGTGCAGCCTTCGGCCACCTGAGGAAAAGAGTGTTTGAAGACCAGGCCCTCAAAACTGTCAGCAAGCTCATGGTCTACAGGGCTGTAGTGATACCCGCCCTCCTGTATGGCTCAGAGACATGGACCATGTACAGCAGACATCTCATGTACAGCTGGAGAAATACCACCAGCGATGTCTCTGCAAGATCCTACAAATCCCCTGGGAGGACAGATGCACCAACATTAACGTCCTCGTCCAGGCCAACATCCCCAGCATTGAAGCACTGACCACATTTGATCAGCTCCGCTGGGCAGGCCACATAGTTTGCATGCCAGACACAAGACTCCCAAAGCAAGCGCTTTACTCGGAACTCGTCCACGACAAACAAGCCAAAGGTGGGCAGCGGAAACGTTACAAGGACGCCCACAAAGCCTCCCTGATAAAGTGCAACACCCCCACTGACACCTTGGAGTCCCTGGCCAAGGACCGCCCTGAGTGGAGGAAGTGTATCCGGGAGGGTGCTGAGCACCTCAAGTCTCATCGTCGAGAGCATGCAGAAATCAAGCGCAGACAGTGGAAAGAGCGTGCGGCAAACCAGTCCCACCCACCCCTTCCCTCAACGATTATCTGTCCCACCTGTGACAGGGACTGTGGTTCTCATATTGGACTGTTCAGCCACCTAAGGACTCATGCTAAGTGTGGCAGCAAGTCTTCCTCGATTCCAAGGCACTGCCTTTGATGATGATGATGTTCCATCACCTAAGAACTCACTTTTAGGACTAGACTTTACACTTTTGTGCAGATCGCCCAAAACTGGGCGTTATTTCCAGCGTTGGTGGTAAATATGGGTTTAGAGATTGCCAAACTATTGACCATTTTCAAAACCCCAGCTTTCCATTTTATAAAATGGGTGTTACTGCGAGAGATCTCAAATCGATGGTTGCGTTAAATTTTTTGACCTACTGCCGTAAAGTATTGGCGTCCATAGCAACGCTATGGCAACAGTCGTTTCCCACATTTCAGGAGGTCTGGGGTCATCAATACATGCGCAGAAGAGGAGAGAGGGAGCAGAGAGGAACTGAAAGCGTGTGTGGGTGTGTTGTGTGCTTGTTTGGCTATTGTGGGAGGTAGGAGGGAGATTTACCAGCAGCAAAAATACCGCTGAGCACAAAGAACGTTGTTCCCACCCTGCACCGAGTTCTTGGCGAAAAAAATATATTTAGAATGGAAGGGATGGAGGAGGCGACACAGCACGCTGTGGAGACTGAGGACACTGGCGAAAGCAGTGAGGTGGGAGAGGAACAATTGGGAGGACACAAATGAGCAAGGAGATTCTCCGATGAGGCAAATGCCTCCCTGCTGCGGGAGGTGGAGTCATGCTGGGGTCAATTGACCCGGGGTGTGTGTGGGAAGCCCAGCCCAAAGGCCTACCAGAAGATATGGGCCAACATAGCCGAGGTGGTCCCACGGTGACCAACGAGGTGCCTGAGGGCAACCAGTGCCGCAAGCGCTGGAACGACCTACTCGCATCCGCCAGAGTAAGTATTACATTTATTTACAAGTACTTATACATTTATATAATTTGAATTGTAAGAGTAATGATGTATTAAAATCAGATGTGATGTCTTGCACTTATACCGGGTATGTTTCACTCAAAGCCTGCGTTTACGGTGTATGTCTTTCGGTAAAGAATGATAATTATCATAATAATCATAATTACATCTGTTAGTTATGTGTTGTATCAGACTCTGTGACAGGACCTAGCAATGATCACACGCAATGATCTCATGCCATGTTGTGCTGGTGTTACCTTTTACAGAAGAAGCTTTCGAAGAATAGGGCCGAGCAGAGGCGAACGGGTGGCGGGCCAGCAGTCATCATCGAGCTCACCGACATCGAGGAGCGGGTGCTGGCACTAGTGGGGAGCCACCCCCAGTCGGCCATGCATACAGCTGCAGAACCTGATGTGATACCATGTGAGTAAAGTATACACCATTGCGTGATGTAAAGTCAATAGATGCCACACCCACTCATATCCGAACAATAATGTATGATAGATGATTGATAATAGAGTTATATAAATAATGATGGCCTCATGAGAATCATTGCAATGCAGAATTTGGTGATGGTCATGAAATGTAATGTCTGTGATGATTTTGATAGCGGTGGTGCTTTTGTCGTGCATATGCTGTGTGTAGCGCTGGACTCACCTTGTGACCCTAGCACCCCTTTCTCCTCTAATAACCTCATTTGTGTTTTACAGCTCAGCCAGCAGCGTGGCCCCATGCAACACTGGGGAGGTGCGGGGCCGGATTTTCCAGACGATCGTGCATCTGGTGCTGAGAAGCCCTGAATCTCACTCGTGGAGCTGCTGGGTTCCTTCTCCATGGATGAGAGTGCGGAATTCGAGGAGCCTGTATCGCCAAGATACCTATGACATCTAGTGCTCCTGCAGCCATTCCCTCCTCCACCGTGGAAGTACCGGGCCCAAGCACCTTGTCGCAGGGCACCCGAGGTGTCTCCAGGATGGCGCCGACCACGTGGAGGTTGGTTCGACGCAGCAGGTCTGCTCCACGATCGGCAGATCTGAGCGGGGACATGGTACACTTGTCCAGGAGGAGTGTTGACATAGTTCAGCTGATCCTGCAGACAATGGGGGGCATATCCCACCAGCTGGCCAGCATGTCCGCCACCATGAGCGAATACGTGCCGCGGATGGTGGAGGCCCTGGAGCTGTTAGCCAGGAACACTGGTGGCAGAGGCCTCCCAATGGTCCCGGAGCGGGGCACTGCACCCCAAGGTGTCGCACCACCATTGCCAATGATACATGAGAGCCAGGAGGAAGATCTTGCCTCTGGCTGGAGCACGTTCCCACCTCGGGATCGTCCTCTCCCATATCCATCCAACCAGCGGTTCTGCCATTACCCCCCCGCCCCCCCCAATGAAGCAGCGCCTGAGCAGCTCCTCGGCCAGGCGGCTTAGAGTCAGGAGGGGGAGGGGAAGGGGTAGAGGTGGGGTTGAGAAGCAGGGTGGGGGGGAAAGGAAAGTGAGGTGCATGACCGCAGGTGTTGTCTTGGTCACAGTATTTTTATGTTGTTGCTGCTATTTTGTTGGGAGGTTTGGGGGAAGGGGGGAGTGGGGGGGCTACCTAGTTTTTTTGCATTTGTGTTCTATGTTTATGAAGTGTTGTTGGAAATGTTAAACATTTAATGAATGATATAAATGTTATAAATTTTTTGTGGGGTGGGATGTTTTTTACAGTTATAATTATGATTTTATACAAATGTTCCCATTAAATGTTTTTTATTTCGCATAACCTTGTTGTGCACTGTCTCAGATAGCTGCACCATTACACACTGGTGATTACTTAACATTAAAGGGGATAATTCAACATCACTTTAACTGTCACCAAGGTGATGCACACCATTCATGTATGAGCTGCAGACACAGCAGTCTTGCAGCTTTGTAAATACCACCAACGTTATTTCAAATAAGCGCTCATTTATGAGCTGCTGATGTAAGAGTCTTGCAACTATGTAGCCACCACAGGCCCTTTCCTGCAGTCTAGAGGGGGGCGAAGGCATGGTTACATCATCAGCCTGATTGTGTGGCCCGAGGTCAGCGCCCACCTCCTCGTCCTTCTCTTCCGCTCTCTCCTGAGGTGGACTGTCAGTCCCTTCTGGCAATTCTTCTCCCCTCCTGATAGCCAAGTTGTGCAGCATGCAGCACACCACCACGAATTGAGCTACCTGCTCAGGGTGGTATTGGAGCTCGCCTCCTAAGTGGTCCAGGCATCTAAAGTGCTGCTTAAGCACTCCAATGGTTTTCTCGACAATATTGCGAGTGGATCTGTGGCTCTCGTTGTATCGCTTCTCAGCTTCGGTGTGGGTGTCACGCAGGGGGGTCATCAGCCAGGTGGCGAGGCCATATCCTTTGTCACCAAGCATCCAGCATTGACCTTGTGGCTGACTGGTAAACATGTCAGATACAGATGCTCTCATGCAGGATGTGAGCATCATGGATGTTGCTCAGAAATTCTGCATTTACTGCCATTATAATTTGCTGGTGGTCAACAATGAGTTGCACATTCAGGAAGTGGAATCCCTTTCGGTTCCGAAAAACCTCTGCATCCTGAAAAGGTGCCCACATGGCGATGTGCGTACAGTCTATTGCTCCCTGCACCTTGGGGAAGTTTGCAATTCCAGACAATCCTAGAGCCCTCTCAGTCTGTGCCTCCCTGGTCATAGGGAAGCTGATAAAGTACATCTTGCGTGCGTAAGGGGCTTCAGTGACCTGTCGAATGCAGCAATGTGTGGCATGCTGAGATATAGCGTAAATGTCGCCATCTGAGGCCTGAAAGGAACCCGATGCATAGAAGGCAAGTGCCGCAGTGACCTTGACCTCAACAGACAATGTGGTCCTGATGGTGCTGGCAGGCTGCACATCTCTCCTGATGAGCTGCCATATCTCACTGATAACCTCTTTCCGGAAGCACAGTCTCCTACGGCACGTGTTATCGGACAAGTTCAGGTAAGACCACTTCTCCCTGTAAGTGCGTGGGGTGTAAGTTCTCCTCCTCCTCAGTCTGCCACCTCTTTGATTGGGCACATAATGCTCTTGAATATACTTTCTGCCATCTCTGCAGCATGTGCGTAGTCATCAAGACAGGCTGAGAAATTACAGGCCCCATTACAATCACAATCAGTATTATACCTATTGTTCACAAACAATAAATTTATCTACTAAAACACCTAAAATGAATTCAGATCATCCACAGTATGATAACATGTTTGTTCAGATGTTCAAATCATCTTAAAAGAGCTCCAGAGTACATCAGAACTCCCCAGAAGTTGAAGCAGCCTTTTATATGAATCAACCTCCGATTTACAAAATGGCGTCCATACCGCTGGGTTTTGTTCAGGATTAGAACAACTATCTCTCAGCGGGTTTTTCGGCGAGCGATATTTTCGGCGATATGTGGGCGAGGTGCCGAAAGTAATCCTCGGCGATATTATGGGCGTTAGTTTCGCCCATTCTGATCTTTACGGCAAAACAAAGTGGGCGGGCGGTATTATTAATTCTCGGCGTTAACTACATGCCGAAAGTAACGCTGGCCGATAAGTGAGCGATACATAAGCGCTAGTTTCCATTTTGTTGCTAAATGGGCGATATCTGGGCATTATCTCAGTGTTAAAATGAACGTTAAGTGGGCGGCATCGATGCAAAAAAAGTGGAAAGTCTAGCCCTTGGAATGGAAGCAAGTCTTCCTCGATTTTGAGGGACTGCCTATGAGGATGATGATGTGTAAGTGTGTGTGTGTGCGTGCGCGAGGGTCTGTGTGTGAGAATGTACACGAGGGTCTGTGTGTGTGTTGTGTGTGTGCGAGAGTCTGTGTGTGTGTATGTGTGTGTGTGTTGAGAGTTTGTGTGTGTGCGCGAGGGTCTGTGCATGTATGTGTGTGCGCGCGCGCAGGTGTGAGGGTCTGCATGTATGTGTGCAAGGGTCTGTGTGTGTGCGTGTGTGTGCGTGTGTGCGCATGAGGGTCTGAGCGTGTGTGTACGAGTGTGCGAGTATGTGTGCGAGGGTCTGCGTTTGGGTGTGTGTGTGCGTGGATCTGTGTGTGTGTGCACACGAGGGTTTGTGTGTGTGGGTGTGCGTGCGAGGGTCTGTGTGTTTATGTGAGTGCATGTGTGTGTGCATGCGCGAGGGTCTGTGTGTGTATGTGTGTGTGTGCGCGCGCGTGCGAGGGTCTGCATGTGTGTGTGCGAGGGTCTGTGTGTTTGTGTGTGCATGTGTATGTGAGGGTGTGTGTGTGATCGCGTGTGTGTGCGAGGGTCTGTGTGTGTATGCGTGTGTGTGTGTGTGTGTGTGCGCGCACACGAGTGTCTGTGTGTGTATGTGTCTGTGTGTGTGCGCAAGTGTCTGTGTGTGAGCGAGGGTCTGTGTGTGCTTGTGCGCGTGTAAAAC
The DNA here is from genome assembly GCF_044704955.1 of Pristiophorus japonicus. Lineage (NCBI taxonomy): Eukaryota > Metazoa > Chordata > Chondrichthyes > Pristiophoridae > Pristiophorus > Pristiophorus japonicus. Next base: position 44,654,927 of record NC_091985.1, on the reverse strand, counting down.
AACAGCCCAACTCAGGAGCAGCAAAGCAGCATTACAGATGGATAATGCCGAGGTCCAACAAAAAACCCGTGACCCTAAAGAATAGATGGTGGGTGGAGAAAGCACAGGAGATACAGCAGTTGGCCGACAGCCATGATGTGCAAAGATTCTTCACCGCAGTCAAGGCCACCTACGGCCCAAGCACCCAAGGCCCCACCCCACTGCTGGCCGAGAACGGGGAGACACTCATCAAGGACATCGATGCAGTCAGAGCCCACTGGAAGGAGCACTTCGAAGATCTCCCATTAAGCGAGACTCTGCCTTTGACTCGAGTGTTCTCGACTCCATCCCACAGTATGCTACCCGCCACCATCTCAGCAAAACCCCAGCCCTGCACGAGGTAGAAAAGGCCATCCGCCAGCTCAAGAACAACAAGGCAGCGGGAGTGGATGGAATCCCCACTGAGGCACTAAAGTATGGTGGAGAGACACTATTGGCACAAATGCATGACCTCATCTCTCTCATCTGGAGGGAGGAGAGCATGCCGGGAGATCTCAGAGATGCAGTGATCATGACCATGTTTAAAAAAGGGGACAAGTCTGACTACGGAAACTACAGAGGAATCTCCCTGTTGTCAGCCACTGGGAAAGTTGTCGCTAGAATCCTCCTCAACCGTCTTCTCTCTGTGGCTGAGGAGCTCCTCCCGGAGTCAGAGTGCGGATTTCATCCACTACGGGGTACAACGGACATGATTTTTGCAGCGCGACAGCTGCAAGAAAAATGCAGGGAACAGCACCAACCCTTATACATGGCCTTCTTTGACCTTACAAAAGCCTTTGACACTGTCAACCGCGAGGGTCTATGGAAAGTCCTCCTCCATTTCGGCTGCCCCTAAAATTTTATCACCATCCCCCGCCTGCTCCATGACGACATGCAAGCCGTGATCCTGGCCAATGGATCCATTACAGACCCAATCCATGTCTGGACCGAGGTCAGACCGGTTAGCCTGACATCAGTCGTAGGGAAAATGCTGGAGCGGTACTCTTAGATAATATCAACGGGACTAAACAAAGTCAACATGGAGTTATGAAAGGAAAATCATGTTTGACAAACCTACTGGAGTTGTTTGAAGATCTAACTGATAAAATAGATAAGGGAGAACCAGTGGATGTATTGTATTTGGGTTTTCAGAAGGTCTTTGATAAAGTCCCACATAAGAGGTTATTGTGCAAAATTAAAGCACATAGGATTGGGGGTAATATATTAGCATGGATTGAAAATTGGTTAACTGACAGGAAACAGAGAGTAGGAATAAACGGGTCTTTTTCAGGGTGGTGGGCAGTGACTAGTGGGGTACCACAGGGATCAGTGCTTGGGTCCCAGCTATTCACAATATATATAAATGATTTGGATGAGGGAACCAAATATAATATTTCCAAGTTTGCTGACGACACAAAACTAGGTGGGATTGTGAGTTGTGAGGAGGATGCAAAGACGCTGCAAGGTGATTTAGATAGGTTGAGTGAGTGGGCAAGCACATGGCAGATGCAGTATAACGTGAATAAATGTGAAGTTATCCACCTTGATAGGAAAAACATAAGGTATTACTTAAATGGTGATGGCCTGGGAAGTGTCGATGTACAGAGGGACCTGGGTGTCCTTGTACACCAGTCATTGAAAGAAAACACGCAGGTGCAGCAAGCAGTTAGGAAGGCAAATGGTATGTTGGCCTTCATTGCAAGAGGATTTGAGTACAGGAGCAAGGATGTCTTACTACAGTTATACAGGGCCTTTGTGAGACCACACCTGGAGTATTGTGTGCAGTTTTGGTCTCCTTACCTAAGAAAAAATATACTTGCCAGAGAGGGAGTGCAGCGAAGGTTCACCAGACTGATTCCTGGGATGGCAGGACTGTCGTATGAGGAGAGATTGGGTCGACTAGGCCTGTATTCACTAGATTTTAGAAGAATGAGAGGGGATCTCATTGAAACGTATAAAATTCTGACTGGGTTGGATAGACTAGATGCGGGGAGGATGTTTCCCTTGGCTGGGAAGTCTAGAACAAAGGGTCACAGTCTCAGGTAGGAAATTTAGGACTGAGATGAGGAGAAATGTTTTCGCTCAGAGGACAGTGAACCTGTGGAATTCTCTACCACAGAAGGCTGTGGAGGCCAAGTCACTGAATATATTTAAGAGGGAGATAGATAGATTTCTAGAAACAAAAGGCATCAAGGGGTATGGGGAGATAGCGAGAATATGGTGTTGAGATCGAGGATCAGCCATGATCATATGAATGGTGGTGCAGACTCGAAGGGTCGAATGGCCTACTACTGCTCTTATTTTCTGTTTCTATGTTTCTAAACAGGGCTGCGTCATCGTGCCAACCCTCTTCTCAATCTTCCTCGCTGTCATACTCCACCTCACACTCAACAAGCTCCCCGCTGGAGTGGAACTAAACTACAGAACCAGTGGGAACTTGTTCAACCTTCATCATCTCCAGGCCAGGTCCAAGACCACCCCAACCTCTGTCATTGAGCTACAGTACATGGACGACGCCTGCGTCTGTGCACGTACAGAGGCTGAACTCCAGGACATAGTCGATGTATTTACTGAGGCGTACGAAAGCAATGTGTGTGTGTGTGAGGATCTGTGTGTGTGTGTGTGTGTGCGCGATGGTCTGTGTGTGTGTGTGTGTGTGTGTGTGTGTGTGTGTGCGCGATGGTCTGTGTGTGTGTGTGTGTGTGCGCGCGATGGTCTGTGTGTGTGCGTGTGTGTGTGTGAGTGTGCGATGGTTTGTGTTTGTGTGTGCGACGGTCTGTGTGTCTGTGTGTGTGCATGTGAGGGTCTGTGTGTGTGTGTGTTTGTCTTTGCGAGGGTCGGTGTGTGTGTGAGGGTCTGTGTATGTGTTTGTGCAAGGGTCTTGTGTGTGTGTGTGTGTGTGTGTGTGTGTGCGAGGGTCACCAAGCTCATGGTCTACAGGGCTGTAGTAATCCCTGCTCTCCTGTATGGCCCAGAGACACAGACCATGTACAGTAGACACCTCAAATCGCTGGAGAAATATCACCAACGATGTTTCTGCAAGATCCTACAAATCCCCTGGGAGGACAGACGCATCAACATTAGCGTCCTCAACCAGGTCAACATCCCCAGCACCCAGCATTGAAACAGTGACCACACTTGATCAGCTCCATTGGGCAGGCCACATAGTTCGCACGCCAGACACGAGACTCCCAAATCAAGCGCTCTACTCTGAACTCGTCCATGGCAAACGAGCCAAAGGTGGGCAGCGAAAACATTACAAGGACACCCTCAAAGCCTCCCTGATAAAGTGCGACATCCCCACTGATACCTGGGAGTCCCTGGCCAAAGACCGCCCTAAGTGGAGGAAGTGCATCCGGGAGAGCGCTGAGCTCCTCGAGTCTCATCGCCAAGAGCATGCAGAAATCAAGTGCAGGTAGCGGAAGGTGCGTGCGGCAAGCCTACCCACCCTATCCCTCAACGACTATCTGTCCCACCTGTGTCAGGGACTGTAGTTCTCGTATTGGACTGTTCAGCCACCTAAGGACTCATTTTTAGAATGGAAGCAAGTCTTCCTCGATTCCGAGGAACTGCCTATGATGATGAAGTGGTGTTAATTATTTTGCACACTGGAAAAGCAAAATTCAATCAGGCAGAGTCAGCATGGTTTTATGAAGGGGAAGTCATGTTTGACAAATTTGCTGGAATTTTTTGAGGATATAACGAACAGGGTGGATAAAGGGGAACCAGTGGATGTGGTGTATTTGGACTTCCAGAAAGCATTTGATAAGGTGCCACCTAAAAGGTTACTGCACAAGATAAAAGTTCACGGGGTTGGGGGTAATATATTAGCATGGATAGAGGATTGGCTAACGAACAGAAAGCTGAGAGTCAGGATAAATGGTTCATTCTTGGATTGGCAATCAGCAACTAGTGGGGTGCCGCAGGGATCAGTGCTGGGACCCCAGCTATTTACAATCTATATTAACGACTTGGATGAAGGGACCGAGTGTAACGTAGCCAAGTTTGCTGACGATACAAAGATGGGAGGAAAAGCAACATGTGCGGAGAACACAAAAAATCTGCAAAAGGACTTGGGGCTAGAACCTCCACTTTTGTGCTTATCACCCCAAAATGGGCGTCATTTCCGGCGTGGGTGGTAAAAAAGGGTTTTCAGATCGCCGGCTTCTCGCCCGTTCTTAAAGCACATGGGGCTAGAACATCCACTTTTCTTGCAGGCTTAACGGCCGCTTAACGCCCAATTTACCGCTGAAATGACGAATAATGCCCATATATCGCCCATTCTGGCACAAAATGGAAACTGACGGGCTTTTTTAGGCGACTTATTGCCGAGCGTTATTTTCCCAATGGGCTTAACGCCGGGAAAAAATATTACCACCTGCCCACTTTTTTGGAGCGGAATCAGAAGAATGGGCGAAATCAACGCCCATAATATCGTCCAGCGTTACTTTCTGCACGGAATTAACGCCGAGATTCAATATTAACGCCCAGCAACTGTTTTTTGTCGTAAAGAGCATATTTACCGAAACTAGCAGCCATAGAGATCGCCCATCTTCAATTTCACCACCTTGCACACATATCGCCCACAATATCGTTCGCTCAAATAACCGCCCACAAAAAGTGGAACTAACCGGAACGGACGCCAGCGGTGTGGCTGGCATTTGTTAAATCCCACTCTTACGTGAGGAGCTGATATCGGAAAGATTTGCCTGAAAGAGTGCTGATGTGAGTGACAACGCTGACACACTACTGTGTGTGTGTGCAGCTCAGACATCAATGGTGCCCATCACCTTGGTGCCAGTTAAAGTTTACGTTGATTGATGGTAAGTTGTATTTAACCCTTTCATGGTCAGGAATCACCAGTGTGTAACGGCTCAGCTATCTGAGACAATGCGCAACAATGTTATGTTTAATAACAAAAGTTTAATACCAACATTGGTCTGAAATCATAAGTATCACAGCCAATAACACCCAACCCCTGCCCACATCCCACTTTTTCCACCATTGACATAAATCACATGTTCAACATGTCCAGCAACACAGAATACAAAGGCAAAGCAGAAGCGTGGTCCCCAGCCTCCATACATTACAATAAATTGCATACACCCAGATGGAGATATAACACAGCCATCACCTGCGCACATGCACCTCACATTCCTTCCCCCCTCTCCTTCTTCTCCTCACCTCTACCCCTTCCCCCCCCCTCGCTCCACGGTGCCTGGCCGAGGAGCTCCTCAGGCAGTGCCTCATTGGGGAGGGATGAAGGCAGAGGCGGTGGTTGCACGGGTACAGGAGTGGGGGGTGCCGAGGGAGCAACATTCTCTGATGCAGAAACAGGATCTTGGTCCTTGCCTCTCATCTATCGTTCGCTGTGGTGGGGTGGAACTTAGGGATGGAGCGCCGCACTCGGGGACCACTGGGAGGACTGTGGCAGCAGTGTTCCTGGCTATCGCAGCCAGGGACTCCGCCATGCGCGGAATGTACTCGGACATGGGGGCCAGCTGTCGGGATATGCCCCCCAAAGCTTCGATGAGCTGGTCACCAATGTCTATAGTCCTCCTGGACAACTGTACCGCTCTCCGCTGTCATGTCGCGCTTGTGGAACAGACCCGCCACGTCCTCGAGGCCTCTGCGGGGTCGGCGCATCCTGGGGACAAATGGGGTTCCCTGTGGAGAGGGGCTTGGGGCTGGTACCTCCAGAGTGGAGGCGGGAATGACCGGAGGACCACTAGATGGCCTTGGGGTGGAATGACTTCTGGAGCGTGGCGATGCAGGTTCTTCGAAGTTCGCGCTCTCATCCGTCGGGAACAGACCCAGCGGATTGACGGGCGAGAATCGGAGCTCCTCAGCACCAGGTATAAGAGGATCGTCCGCCAACTCCTGCCCCGCACCCCCACCTTCTGGCCTCTATGGTCTTGCCTGGAGCCATGCTGCTGGCTGAGCTGCAAAACACAAATGAGGTTGTTAGAGGAGAAGGGGGTGCGAGGGTGACAAGGTGAGTTCAGCGCTACACACAGCATATGCACGCCAAAAGCACCACCGCTCTCAAAATCATCGCAGACATCACATTTCATGACCATCAACACATTGTGCATTGCAATGATTTTCATTCGGCCAGCATTATTTCTTTTTCACTTTTAGAAATCATCGATCATATATGATTGTTCAGATATGAGTTGTTGTGGCATCGATAGACTTTACATGACGCAATGTGGTGTAAACTTTACTCATGTGGCATCACTTCAGGGTCTGCAGATGCATCCGTGGTTGTCCGGGGGTGCTTCCCCACAGTGCTAGCACATGCTCCCCCATCTGGGGACTGGTGGGCCCCACCCGTTCGCCTCTGCTCGGACCTTATCATCGAAAGCTTCTTCTGTAAAAGGTACCAGGACGACATGGCATGAGATCATTGCGTGATATCATTGCTAGGTACTGTCACAGACACTGATACAACACATAACCGACAGATGTAATCATGGTTATTATAATTATTATCATTCTTTACCTAAAGACGTACACCGTGACCGCAGGTTTTGAATAAAACATTCCGGGTAAAAGTGAAAGACCTCACATCTGCTCATAGTCACTCATAACTGTTACAAATCAAATTATATAAATACATAAGTACATGTAAATCAATGTAATACTTACTCTTGCGGATCCCACAAGGTCGTTCCATTGTTTGCGGCATTGGTTGCCCTCACGCACCTCGTTGGTCGCCGACGAGACCACCTCTGCTATCTCGGTCCATATCTTCTGGTAGGCCTTTGGGATGGGCTTCCCACGCCCTCCCTGTGTCAAATCACCCCAGCGTGACTCAACCTGCTGCAGGAGGGAGACATTTGCCTCGTCCGAGAACCTCCTCGCTCTTTTGTGCCCTCCAATGTGCTCCTCTCCCACCTCACTGCTCTCTCCAGCGTCAGTCTCCACAGCGTGATGTGATGCCTCCACCGCTCCCTCCATTATAGGGCAAATTCGGTCAAATATGTGGATGGTAACAGCTATTTTTTGTTTGCCTATTTGCTTTGAAGCTCTAATGTCCCCCTCCTTCCTCCCAAAGCAGCCACACCACACCCAGACACGCCTTCAGTACCTCTGAGCTCCCTCTCTCTCTGTCTCCTCTTCTGCGCATGTCATGGTGACCCTTGACCTTCAGAATCGTGGGAATCGAGCATTGCAATGCCGTTGCTAAGGATGGCCACACTTTACGGCAGAAGGTCAGAAAAATTTTACGCTACCGCCCATTAGACATCGCTCGCGGTAACGCCCATTTTCAAAAATATAAACTGGGTGTTTTGAGAATGGGCGAGAAGCCGGTGATCTGAAAACCCTTTTTTACCGCCCATGCCGGAAATAATGCCCATTTTTGGGCGATAAGCCCAAAAGTGGAGGTTCTAGCCCCTAGTCTCCATTTTTGAAAATGGGCGTTAAAGCGAGCGATATGAAATGGATGGTAGTGTTAAATCTCGCTGACCTTCTGCCATAAAGTGTGGCCGTACTTAGCAACGGCATGGCAACGCTCGATTCCCGCGATTCAGGAGGTCAAGGGTCATTATGACATGCGCAGAAGAGGAGACAGAGAGAGAGGGAGCTGAGAGGGACTGAAGGCGTGTCTGGGTGTGGTGACGCTGCTTTGGGAGGAAGGCGGGAGACGTTAGAGCTTCACAGCAAGTAGGGAAACAAAAATTAGCTGTTACCATCCACATATTTGACTGAATTTGCCCTATAATGGAGAGAGAGGAGGAGACATCACAGTACGCTGTGGAGACTGACGCTGGAGAGAGCAGTGAGGTGGGAAAGGAGCACATTGGAGGCCGCAAAAGAGCCAGGAGGTTCTCGGACGAGGCAAATGCCTCCCTCCTGCAGGAGGTCGAGTTACGCCGGGGTGATTTGACACAGGGAGGGCGTGGGAAGCCCACCACAAAGGCCTACCAGAAGATATGGACCGAGATAGCAGAGGTGGTATCGTCAGCAACCAACGAAGTGCGTGAGGGTAACCAATGCCGCAAACAATGGAACGACCTTGTGGGATCCGCAAGAATAATGATTATATTGATTTACATGTACTTATGTATTTATATAACTTGATTTGTAACATTCATGAGCGAATTTCAGCAGATGTGAGGTCTTTCACTTTTACCGGGAATGTTTTACTCAAAGCCTGCAGTCATGGTGTACGTCTTTAGGTAAAGAATGATAATAATCATAATAATCATGATTACATCTGTCGGTTATGTGTTGTATCAGTCTCTGTGACAGTACCTAGCAATGATATCACACAATGATCTCATGCCATGTCGTCCTGTCACCTTTTACAGAAGAAGCTATCGACGATGAGGTCCATGCAGAGGGGAACGGGTGGGGGCCACCAGTCACCAGCGACATCACTGAGATAGAGGAGCGGGTGCTCACACTCGTGGGGAAGCACCCCCGGACAGCCATGGATGCATCTGTAGACCCTGAAGTGATGATACATTAGTAAAGCTTACACCATTGCGTGATGTGAAGTTAATAGATGCCAGACTCACTCATATCCGAGCAATCATATATGATAGATGATTTCTAAAATTGTCACAGAAATAATGATGGCCTAATGAAAATCATTGCAATGCAAATGTGTTGATGGTCATGAAATGTGATGGCTGTGATGATTTTGAGTGCAGTGGTGCTTTTGTCGTGCATATGCTGTGTGTAGCGCTGGACTCATCTTGTCACCCTAGCACCCCCTTCTCCTCTAATAACCTCATTTGTGTTTTGCAGCTCAGCCAGCAGCGCGTCCCAAGGCAAGACCACAGAGGCCAGAAAGTGGGGCGCGGGGCCCGACTCACCGGACAACCCAACATCTGGTGCTGATGAGCTCCGATTCTCGCCCGTCAATCCGTTCCGTTCTCCACAGATGAGCGCGCGGATTTCGCGGAACCTGCATCGCCACGCTCCAGAAGCCATTCCTCCCCAAGGCAATCTAGTGGTCCTCCGGTCATTCCCGCCTCCACTCTGGAAGTACCGGCCCCAAGCACCTCGTCACAGGGCACCCACTTGTCCCTAGGACGGCGCCAACCCCGCGGAGGTCTCGTGGACGCGGCAGGTCTGTTCCACGAGCACCACATGACAGCGGAGAAATGGTACAGTTGTCCAGGAGGACTGTAGACATTGGTGACCAGCTCATCGAAGCATTGGGGGGCATATCCCGACAGCTAGCCCCCATGACCAAGTACATTCCACGGATGGCGGGGGCCCTGGATGCGATAGCCAGGAACACTGCTGCCACAGCCCTCCCAGTGGTCCCAGAGCATGGCACTCCACCCCTAGGTTCCGCATCACCACTGCGAACAACAGACGAGAGCAAGGACCAAGATCCTGCTTCTGCATCAGAGAATGTTGCCCCTCGGCCCCCCCCCCCCCAGCTCCCGTACCCATGCAACCGGCACATCCCCTGCAATGAGGCACCGCCTGAGGAGCTCCTCGACCCAGTGCCGTGGAGTGAGGAGGGGAAGGGGTAGAGGTGGGGAGAAGAAGGGGAGGGGGGAAAGAAAGTGAGGTGCATGTCCGCAGGTGATGGCTGTGTTATATCTCCATCTGGGTGCATGCAATTTGTTGTAATGTATGGGGACTGGAGGCCACGCTCCTGCTTTGCCTTTGTATTCTGTGTTGCTGGACATGTTGATCATTTGATTGATGTCAATGGTGGAAAAAGTGGGGTGTGGGCGGGGTTTGGGTGTTATTGCCTGTTATACTTATGATTTCAGACCAATGTTGGTATAAATTTTTTGTTGTTGAACATAACCTTGTTGCGCATTGTCTCAGATAGCTGGAACATTACACACTGGTGATTCCTTAACATGAAAGGGTTAAATCCAACTTAACTTCAATCAACTGGCACCAAGATGATGGCCACCATTGATGTCTGAGCTGCACACACACAGCAGTGTGTCAGTGTTGTCACTCACATCAACGCCCTTACAGGAAAATCGTTCAGATCTCAGCTCCTCACGTAAGAGTCTTGCAGCTATGTAGCCACCACGGGCCCTTTCCTGCGGTCTGGAGGGGGTTGTGGGCATAGCCAGCCTGATTGTCTGACCCTAGGTCAGCGTCCAGCCCCTCGTTGTTCTCTTCCTCTCTCTCCTGAGGTGGAGCATCAGTCCCTTTTGGCAATTCTTGGCCTCTCCTGATAGCCAGGTTGTGCAGCATGGAGCACCCGACCACAAATTTACCTACTTGCTCAGGGTTGTATTGTAGCTCTCCTGCTGAGTGGTCCAGACATCTGAAATGCTGCTTAAGCACAGTTATTGTTTGGTGGCCCCATTGCATTGAAAGTATAATAGCGATTGATCAGAAGCAATTATTTCTTCACTAGAATACACCTGGAGTAATACCCCAATAGTCCAGAGTCTGAAAATATGCCTGTTGAGATGTTCACTTCACCTGAGAAGAACTCCTGAGTCAATGCAAACTCCCCTGAAGTTGAGGCAGCCTGTTGAATGAAGTGACCTACGATTTTAAAAATGCCAGCCACACTGCTGGCGCTCGTTCAGAACAGTTCCATTTTTTCTGGGCGTTTCTTTGGGCGAGCGATATTGTGGGCGATATGTGTGCGAGGTGGTGAAAATGATGATGGGCGATCTCCTGGCCGTTAGTTTCTCCAAATGTGCTTTTTCCGACAAAAAAAAGTGGGCGGGCGATATTATTGAATCTCGACTTTAATTCCGTGTGGAAAGTAACGCTGGGCGATATTATGGACGTTGATTTCACCCATTCTGATGATTCCACCCAAAAAAAGTGGGCGGGCAGTAATATTTTTTCCCGGCGTTAAGCACATGGGGAAAGTAACGCTCGCCGATAAGTTTCCTAAAAATGCCTGTCAGTTTCCATTTTGTGCCAAAATGGGAGATATATGGGCGTTATACATAATTTCAGCGGCAAAATGGGCGTTGTGGGCGTTAAAAATGTGGAGGTTCTAGCCCATAGATAGGCTAAGTGTACTGCAACACTTTGCAATCTTTCTCCATTTAAATAATAACTTGCTCTTTGATTTTTTTCTGCCAAAGTGCATGACCTCACATTTTCCAACATTATACTCTATCTGCCAAATTTTTGCCCACTCACTTAGCCTGTCTGCGTCCTTTTGTAGATTATTTTGTGCTCCTTCCATCTTTTCCTCCCATCTTTGTATGGTCAGCAAACTTGGCTACTTTACACTCGGTCCCTTCTTCCAAGTCGTTAATATAGATTGTAAATAGCTGGGGTTGGATCTTATCAAAATGTACAAGATTATGAGGGGGCTTGACAAAGGTGGATGCAGAGAGGATGTTTCCACTGATATGGGAGACTAGAACTAGGGGGCATAATCTTAGAATAAGGGGCCACCCATTTAAGACTGAGATGAGGAGAAATTTCTTCTCACAGAGGCTTGTAAATCTGTGGAATTCGCTGCCTCAGAGAGCTGTGGAAGCTGGGCGTTGAATAGATTTAAGACAGAAATAGACAGTTTCTTAACCGATAAGGGAATAAGGAGTTATGGGGAACGGGCAGGGAAGTGGACCTGAGTCCATGATCGAATCAGCCATGATCATATTAAATGGCGGAGCAGGCTCGAGGGGCCATATGGCCTACTTCTGCTCCTATTTCTTATGTTCTTATCTATTTCTTATGTTCTTATTGTAGTATATGGAGAAAGAGTCAGACTGAACACTGTGAGCTCAAAGTAAAGTGTGACCTTAGTCTTTTATTGCAGGTCTCCAGAGTGCCTCTCCAACCTGTGAAGCCTCCTTAAATACCTGTGCTCCCAAGGGATTGTGGGATCCCTTGGGACTCCAGGGGATGTGTCCTCTGGTGGCTGTACAGAGTAAATACAAGTTTATGTATATAACACTTATGTTCTTATGTTCTTACATGTGTGTGTGTGTGTGTATGTGTTTGTGTGTGTGTGTGTGTTCGAGTGTCTGTGTGTGCATGAGCAAGTGTCTGTGTGTGTGTGTGTGTGTGTGTGTGAGGGTCTGTGTGTATGTGTGTGTGTGTGTGTGAGGACCAGGGTGTGTGTGCGAGGGTCTGCGTGTCTGTGCGTGGGTCTGTGTGTGTGTGAATGTGTGTGTGTGTGTGTGTGTGTGTGTGTGTGTATGTATGTGTGTCCACAAGATCCTACAAATCCCCTGGGAGGACAGGCGCACCAGCATCAGCGAACTCGTCCAGGCTAACATCCCCAGCATTGAAGCACTGACCACACTTGATCAGCTTCACTGGGCAGGCCACATAGTTCGCATGCCTGACACGAGACTCCCAAAGCAAGTGCTCTACTCGGAGCTCCTTCACGGCAAACAAGCCAAAGGTGGGCAGCGGAAACGTTACAAAGACATCCACCAAGCCTCCCTGATAAAGTGTGACATCCCCACTGACACCTGGGAGTCCCTGGCCAAAGACTGCTCTAAGTGGAGGAAGTGTATCCAGGAGGGCGCTGAGCACCTCGAGTCTCAACGCCGAGAGCATGCAGTAATCAAGCGCAGGCAGCGGAAAGAGCGTGCGGCAAACCTGTCCCACCCACCCCTTCCCTCAATGACTATCTGTCCCACCTGTGACAAAGTCTGTGGCTCTTGTATTGGACTGTTCAGCCACCAAAGAACTCACTTCAGGAATGGAAGCAAGTCTTCCTCGATTCCGAGGGACTGCCTATGATGATGATAATGTGCGAGGATCTGTGTATGTGTGCGCGAGGATCTGTGTGTGTGTGTGTGAGGGTCTGTGTGTGTGTGTGTGTGTGCATAAGGCTCTGTGTGTGTGTGTGTGTGTGTGTGTGTGTGTGTGTGTGTATCTGTGGATCTGTGTGTGTGTGTCTGTGTGTGTGCGAGGGTCTGTGTATGTGTGTGTTTGTGTGTGCGAGGGTCTCTGTGTGTGTATGTGTGTGTGCGAGGGTCTGTGTGTGTGTGTGTGTGTGTGTGTGTGTATATGTGTGTGTGTGTGAGTGTGTGTGTGTGAGTGTGTGTGTGTGTGCGAGGGTCTGTGTGTGTGTGTGTATGTGTGTGTGCGAGGGTCTGTGTGTGTGTGTGCGTGTGTGTGCGAGGGTCTGTGTGTGAGTGTGTGTGTGTGTGTGTGAGTGTGTGTGTGAGGGTCTGTGTGTGTGTGTGTGTGTGTGTGTGTGCGAGGGTCTGTGTGTGTGTGTGTGCGAGGGTCTGTGTGTGTGTGTGTGTGCGTGTGTGTGCGAGGGTCTGTGTGTGTGTGTGTGTGTGTGTGCGAGGATCTGTGTGTGTGTGTGTGTGTGCGAGGATCTCTGTGTGTGTGTGCGAGGGTCTGTGTGTGTGTGTGTGTGCGAGGATCTGTGTGTGCGCGCGCGAGGATCTGTGTGTGGTGTGCGAGGGTCTGTGTGTGTGTGTGTGCGTGTGCGTGTGTCTGTGTGTTTGTGTGTGTGTGTGTGTGTGTGTGTGTAAGGGTTGACAAGATGCCACATAAAAGGTTACTGCACAAGATAAAAGTTCACGGGATTGGGGTAATATATGAGCATGGATAAAGAATTGGCTAACTAACAGAAAACAGAGAGTCAGGATAAATGGTTCATTCTCTGGTTGGCAATCAGTAACTAGTGGGGTGCCGCAGGGATTAGTGCTGGGACCCCAACTATTTACAATCTATATTTTAAATGACTTGGAAGAAGGGACTGAGTGTAATGTAGCCGAGTTTGCTGACGATACAAAGATGGGGAGGAAAAGCAATGTGTGAGGAGGACACAAAAAACCTGCATAAGGACATAGTCAGGCTAAGTGAGTGGGCAAAAATTTGGCAGATGGAGTATAATGTTGGAAAGTGTGAGGTCATGCACTTTTGGCAGAAAAAAATCGAAGAGCAAGTTATTATTTAAATGGAGAAAAATTGCGAAGTGCCGCAGTACAGCGGGACCTGTGGGTACTTGTGCATAAAACACAAAAAGTTAGTATGCAGGTACAGCAAGTGATCAGGAAGGCCAATGGAATGTTGGCCTTTATTGCAAGGGGAAGAGAGTATAAAAGCAGAGAAGTCCTGCTACAACTGTACAGGGTATTGGTGAGGCCACACCTGGAATACTGCGTACAGTTTTGGTTTCCATATTTACGAAAGGATATACTTGCTTTGGAGGCAGTTCAGAGAAGGTTCACTCGGTTGATTCCGGAGATGAGGGGGTTGACTTATGAGGAAAGGTTGAGTAGGTTGGGCCTCTACTCATTGGAATTCAGAAGAATGAGAGGTGATCTTATCGAAACGTATAAGATTATGAGGGGATTTGACAAGGTGGATGCAGAGAGGATGTTTCCACTGATAGGGGAGACTAGAACTAGAGGGCATAATCTTAGAATAAGGGGCTGCTCATTTAAAACTGAGATGAGGAGAAATTTCTTCCCTCAGAGGGTTGTAAATCTGCAGAATTCACTGCCTCAGAGAGCTGTGGAAGCTGGGACATTGAATAAATTTAAGACAGAAATAGGCAGTTTCTTAACCAATAAGGGAATAAGGGGTTATGGGGAATGGGCGGGGAAGTGGACCTGAGTCCATGATCAGATCAGCCATGATCGTATTAAATGGCGGAGCAGGCTCGAGGGGCCATATGGCCTACTCCTGCTACTATTTCTTATGTTCTTATGTTTTTATGTGTCTGCGAGGGTCTGTGTGTGGGTGAGGGTCTGTGTGTGTGTGTGTGTGAGTGTGTGTGTGTGTGTGAGGGTCTGTGTTTGAGGGTTTGTGTGTGTTTGTGTGTGTGTGTGTGTGTGTGTGTGTCCGAGCGTCCTTATGTCTGTGAGTATGTGTGTGCCTACCAGTGTCTGCGTGTGTGAGTTTGTGTGTGCGCGAGGGTCTGTGTGTATGCGCATGTGTGAGTGTGTGTGTGGGATGGCCTGTGTGTGTGTGTGCGCGTGTATGTGTCTGAGGATGTTTGTGTCTTTGAGTTACAATATGTGTGTGTGTGTGTGCGTGTGTGCGCGCGAGGGTCTGTGTGTGTATGTTTGTGTGTGTGTACGTGAGGGTCTGTGTGTGTGTGTGTACGTGAGAGTCTGTGTGTGTGTGTGTGTGTACCTAAGGGTCTGTGTGTGTGTGTGTGCAAGGGTTTGTGTGTGTGTGTGTGTGCGCGCGCGCGCGAGGGTCTGTGGTTGTGTGTGTGCAAGGGTCTGTGTGTGTGTGTGTGTGTGTGTGTATGTGTGTGTGTGTGTGTGTGCGTGCGAGGGTCTATCTGTTTGTGCGTGTGTGACCACACTTGACCAGCTCCATTGGATGGGCCACATAGTTCGCATGCCTGACACAAGACTCCCAAAGCAAGCACTCTACTCGGAACTCCTATATGGCAAGCGAGCCCCAGGTGGGCAGAGGAAAAGTTTCAAGGGCACCCTCAAAGCCTCCTTGATAAAGTGCAACATCCCCACCGACACCTGGGAGTGCCTCTCCAAAGACCGCCCTAAGTGGAGGAAGTGCATCCGGGAGGGCGCTGAGCACCTCGAGTCTCGTCGCTGAAAACATGCAGAAAACAAGCGCTGGCAGCAGAAGGAGCGTGCGGCAAACCAGTCCCACCCACTCTTTCCTCCAACCACTGTCTGTCCCACCTGTGACAGAGACTGGAATTCCCATATTGGACTGTACAGAAAATAGGTGCAGGAGTAGGCCATTCGGCCCTTCGAACCTGCACCACCATTCAATAAGATCATGGCTGATCAATCACCTCAGTACCCCTTTCCTGCTTTCTCTCCATACCCCTTGATCCCTTTAGCCGTAAGGGCCATATCTAACTCCCTCTTGAATATATCCAACGAACTGGCATCAACGATTCTCTGCAGCAGGGAATTCCACAGGTTAACAACTCTCTGAGTGAAGAAGTTTCTCCTCATCTCAGTCCTAAATGGCCTACCCCTTATCCTTCGACTGTGTCCCCTGGTTCTGGACTTCCCCAACATCGGGAACATTCTTCCTGCATCTAACCTGTCCAGTCCCGTCAGAATTTTATATGTTTCTATGAGATCCCCTCTCATCCTTCTAAACTCCAGTGAATAGAGGCACAGTCGATCCAGTCTCTCTTCATATGTCAATCCAGCCATCCCGGGAATCAGTCTGGTGAACCTTCGCTGCACTCCCTCAATAGCAAGAACGTCCTTCCTCAGATTAGGAGACCAAAACTGAACACAATATTCCAGGTGAGACCTCACTAAGACCCTGTACAACAAAAGTAAGACCTCCGTACTCCAATACTCAAAACCCCTAGCTATCAAGGCCAACATACCATTTGCCTTCTTCACCGCCTGCTGTACCTGCATGACAACTTTCAATGACTGATGAACCATGACACCCAGGTCTCGTTGCACCTCCCCTTTTCCTAATCTGCTGCCATTCAGAAAATATTCTGCTTTAGTGTTTTTGTCCCCAAAGTGGATAACCTCACATTTATCCACATCATACTGCATCTGCCATGCATTTGCCCACTCACCTAACCTGTCCAAGTCACCCTGCAGCCTCTTAGCGTCCTCCTCACAGCTCACACTGCCACCCAGTTTAGTGGCATCTGCAAACTTGGAGATATTACACTCAATTCCTTCATCTAAATCATTGATGTATATTGTAAATAGCTGGTGTCCCAGCACTGAGCCCTGTGGCACCCCACTAGTCACTGCCTGCCATTCTGAAAAGGACCCGTTTATCCCGACTCTCTGCTTCCTGTCTGCCAACCAGTTCTCTACTACCCCAATACCATATGCTTTAATTTTACACACCAATCTCTTGTGTGGGACCTTGTCAAAAGCCTTTTGAAAGTCCAAATACATCACATCCCACTGGTTCTCCCTTGTCCACATCCTCAAAAAATTCTAGATGATTTGTCACGCATGATTTCCCTGTCATAAATCCATGCTGACTTGGACCAATCCTGTCACTGCTTTCCAAATGCGCTGCTATTTCATCTTTAATAATTGATTCCAACATTTTCCCCACTACTGATGTCAGGCTAACCGGTCTATAATTACCCGTTTTCTCTCTCCCTTCTTTTTTAAAAAGTGGGGTGACATTAGCTACCCTCCAGTCCATAGGAACTGATCCAGAGTCGATAAACTGTTGGAAAATGATCACCAATGCATCCACTATTTCTAGGGTCACTTCCTTAAGTACTCTAGGATGCAGAATATCAGGCCCTGGGGATTTATTGGCCTTCAATCCCATCAATTTCCCTAACACAATTTCCCGCCTAATAACTGAATCCTTCAGTTCCTCCTTCTCACTTGACCCTCGGTCCCCTAGTACTTCCGGAAGGCTATTTGTGTCTTCCTTCGTGAAGACAGAACCAAAGTATTTGTTCAATTGGCCTGCCATATTGTCTATGTTTCTATAGCAGGAAGGGGGTACTGAAGTTGCATGTTCAGCCATGAACTCATTGAATGGTGGTGCAGGCTAGAAGGGCTGAATGGCCTACTCCTGCACCTATTTTCTATGTTTCTATGTCTTTGTTACCCATTCTAAATGCACCTGATTCTGATTGCAAGGGACATATGTTTGTCTTCACTAATCTTTTTCTCTTCACATATCTATAGAAGCTTTTGCAGTCAGTTTTTATGTTCCCAGCAAGCTTCCTCTCATACTCTATTTTCTCCCTCCTAATTAAACCCTTTGTCCTCCTCTGCTGAATTATAAATTTCTCCCAGTCCTCAGGTTTGCTGCTTTTTCTGGCCAATTTATATGCCTCTTCCTTAGATTTAACACTATCCTTAATTTCCCTTGTTAGCCACGGTTGAGCCACCTTCCCCGTTTTATTTTTACTCCAGACAGGGATGTACAATTGTTGATGTTCATTCATGTGAGCTTTAAATGTTTGCCATTGCCTATCCACCGTCAATCCTTTAAGCATCATTGGCCAGTCTATTCTAGCCAATTCACGTCTCATACCATCAAAGTTACCTTTCCCCAAGTTCAGGACCTTAGTCTCTGAATTAACTGTGTTACTCTCCATCTTAATAAAAAATTCTACCATATTATGGTCACTCTTTCCCAAGGGGCCTCGCACAACAAGATTGCTAATTAGTCCTTTCTCATTACACATCACCCAGTCTAGGATGGCCAGCCCTCTAGTTGGTTCCTCGACATATTGGTCTAGAAAACCATCCATAATACACTCCAGGAAATCCTCCTCCACCACATTGCTACCCCTTTTGATGAGCCCAATCTATATGTAGATTAAAGTCGCCCATGATAACTGCTATTCCTTTATTGCACACATCCCTAATTTCTTGTTTGATGCTGTCCCCAACCTCACTACTACTGTTTGGTGGTCTGTACACAACTCCCACCAGCGTTTTCTGCCCTTTGGTATTCCGCAGCTCCACCCATACCGATTCCACATCATCCAAGCTAATGTCCTTCCTTACTATTGCGTTAATTTCCTCTTTGACCAGCAATGCTACCCCACTTCCTTTTCCTTTCAATCTATCCTTCCTGAATGTTGAATACCCCTGGATGTTGAGTTCCCAGCCTTGGTCACCCTGGAGCCATGTCTCCGTAATCCCAATTATATCATATTCGTTAATAGCTGTCTGCACAGTTAATTCGTCCACCTTATTGCGAATACTCCTCGCATTGAGGCACAGAGCCTTCAGGCTTGTCTTTTTTAACACACTTTGTTCCTTTAGAATTTTGCTGTAATGTGGCCCTTTTTGATTTTCGCCGAGGTGTCTTAGTGGGGACATTCATTCTTTGTGAACAATCGGTGTAAAACAGATAACGATTGGAATGAGGCCTGTCCTTTCTCACCCTCTCTTAGTGACCAATTATATGCTGCAGACTCGAGATGCCAGAAGGTATGCTCCACAGCATTATGTGCCCAATGTAAGACATGTCAGACTGATGAGGAGGACCAGACGTTACACCCCCCACAAGTACAAGGAGAAGCATTCTGACCTCAACTTGTCCAACACCACCTGCCTTCGGAGACTGCGCTTCCACAAAGAGGTTATCAGTGAGATATGCCAGCTCATCAGGGGAGATCTGCAGCCTGCCAGCACCAACAGGACCGTACTGTCCGTCGAGGTCAAAGTCACCGCGCCACTGTTGTTCTACGCGTCGGGATCTTTTCAGGCCTCAGCTGCCGACATTTGCGGTCTGTTTCAGCAGGCCACACATTGCTGCATTAGACAGGTCTCTGAAGCCCTTTACACACGCAGGAGGGATTTTATCAGCTTCCCTATGACCAGGAAGGCACAGACTGAGAGGGCTTTAGGATTCGACCGAATTGCTAACTTCCCCAAGGTGCAGGGAGCAATAGACTGTACGCACATCGCGATGTGGGCACCTTTTCAGGATGCACAGGTTTTCAAGAACCGCAAGGGATTCCACTCCCTGAATGTCCAATGCGTTGTCGACCACCAGCAAATTATTATGGCAGTGAATGCTCAACTTCCGGGCAGCATCCATGATGCTCACAGCCTGCGTGAGAGCACTGTATCTGACTTGTTTAATAATCAGCCACAAGGTCAATGCTGGATGCTTGGTGACAAAGGATATGGCCTCGCCACCTGGCTGATGACCCCGCTGCGTGACACCCACACCGAGGCCAAGAGGCAATATAACGAGAGCCACAGAGCAACTCGCAATATTGTGGAGAAAACCATTGGAGTGCTGAAGCAGCGCTTTAGATGCCTGGACCACTCAGGAAGCGAGCTCCAATACCACCCTGAGCAGGTAGCTCAATTTGTGGTGGTGTGCTCCATGCTGCAAAACTTGGCTATAAGGAGGGGACAAGAATTGTCAGTAGGGTCTGACGGTCCACCTCAGGAGAGAGAGGAAGAGGAGGACGAGGAGGTAGAAACATAGAAACATAGAAAATAGGTGCAGGAGCAGGCCATTCTGCCCTTCGAGCCTGCACCACCATTCAATATGATCATGGCTGATCATTTTTGCAACTTTAGTACCCCATTCCTGCTTTCTCTCCATACCTCTTGATCCCTTTAGCAGTAAGGGCCACATCTAACTCCCTTTTGAATATATCTAATGAACTGGCATCAACAACTTTCTGTGGTAGAGAATTCCACAGGTTCACAATTCTCTGAGTGAAGAAGTTTCTCCTCATCTTGGTCCTAAATGGCTTACCCCTTAACCTTAGACTGTGACCCCTGGTTCTGGACTTTCCCAACATCGGGAACATTCTTCCTGCATCTAACCTGTCCAATCCCATCAGAATTTTATATATTTCTATGCGATCCCCTCTCATTCTTCTAAATTCCAGTGAATATAAGCCTAGTCGATCCAGTCTTTCTTCATATGTCAGTCCTGCCATCCCAGGAATCAGTCAGGTGAACCTTCACTGCACTCCCTCAATAGCAAGAGCATCCGTCCTCAGATTAGGAGACCAAAACTGAACACAATATTCCAGATGAGGCCTCACCAAGGCCCTGTACAACTGTACTAAGACCTCCCTGTTCCTATACTCAAATCCTCTCGCTATGAAGGCCAACATGCCATTTGCCGCCTTCACTGCCTGCTGTACCTGCATGCCAACTTTCAATGACTGATGTACCATGACACCCAGCTCTCGTTGCACCTCTCCTTTTCCTGTCACCATTCAGACAATATTCTGCCTTCCTGTTTTTGCCACCAAAGTGGATAACCTCACATTTATCCACATTATACTGCATTGGCCATGCATTTGCCCACTCACCTAACCTGTCTAAGTCACTCTGCTGCCTCTTAGCATCCTCCTCACAGCTCACACTGTCACCCAGCTTAGTGTCATCTGCAAACTTGGAGATATTTCATTCAATTCCTTTATCTAAATCATTAATGTGTATTGTAAATAGCTGGGGTCCCAGCACTGAACCTTGCGGTACCCCACGAGTCACTGCCTGCCATTCTGAAAAGGACCTGTTTATTTCTACTCTTTGCTTCCTGTCTGCCAACCAGTTCTCTAGCCACATCAATACATTACCCCCAATACCATGTGCTTTAATTTTGCACACTTATCTGTTGTGTGGGACCTTGTCAAAAGCCTTTTAAAAGTCCAAATACATCACATCCACTGGTTCTCCCTTGTCCACTGTACTAGTTACATATTCAAAAAATTCTAGAAGATTTGTCAAGCATGATTTCCCTTTCATAAATCCATGCTGACTTGGACCGATCCTATCACTGCTTTCCAAATGCGCTATTACATTTTTAATAATTGATTCCAACAGTTCCCCACTACCGATGTCAGGCTAACTGATCTATAATTCCCTGTTTTCTCTCTCCCTCTTTTTTTAAAAAGTGTGGTTACATTAGCTACTCTCCAATCCATAGGAACTGATCCAGAGTCTATAGAATGTTGGAAAATGACCACCAATGCATCCACTGTTTCTAGGGCCAATTCCTTAAGTACTCTGGGATGCAGACTATCAGGCCCTGGGGATTTATCGGCTTTCAATCCCATCAATTTCCCTAACACAATTTCCTGACTAATAAGGATTTCCTTCAGTTCCTCCTTCTCGCTAGACCCTCGATGCCCTAGTATTTCCAGAAAGTTATTTGTGTCTTCCTTAGTGAAGACAGAACCAAAGTATTTGTTCAATTGGTCTGCCATTTCTTTGTTCCCCATTATAAATTCACCTGATTCTGACTGCAAGGGACCTACATTTATCTGCACTAATCTTTTTCTTTTCACATACCTATGGAAGCTTTTGCAGTCAGTTTTTATGTTCCCGGCAAGCTTCCTCTCATACTCTATTTTCCCTCTCCGAATTAAACCCTTTGGCCTCCTCTGCTGAATTCTAAATTTCTACCAGTCCTCAGGTTTGCTGCTTTTTCTGGCCAATTTATATGCTTCTTCCTTGGATTTAACACTATCCCTAATTTCCCTTGTTAGCCACGATTGAGCCACCTTCCCCGTTTTATTTTTACGCCAGACAGGGATGTACAATTGTTGAAGTTCATCCATGTGATCCTTAAATGTCTGCCATTGTCTATCCACCGTCAACTCTTTAAGTATCATTTGCCAGTCTATCCTAGCCAATTCATGTCTCATACCATCGAAGTTACCTTTCTTTCAGTTCAGGACTCTAGTCTCTGAATTAACTGTGTCACTCTCCATCATAATGAAGAATTCTGCCATATTATGGTCACTCTTCCCCAAGGGGCCTCGCACAACAAGATTGCTAATTAATCCTCTCTCATTGCACAACACCCAGTCTAGAATGGCCAGCTCTCTAGTTGGTCCCTCGACATAATGGTCTAGAAAACCATCCCTTAGACACTCCAGGAAATCCTCCTCCACAGTATTGCTTCCAGTTTGGTTAGCCCAATCTATATGTAAATTAAAGTCACCCATGATAACTGCTGTACCTTTATTGAATGCATCCCTAATTTCCTGCTTGATGCCCTCCCCAACCTCACTACTACTGTTTGGTGGTCTGTACACAACTCTCTCTAGCGTTTGGTGTTCCGTAGCTCTACCCATACAGATTCCACATCATCCAAACTAATGTCCTTCCTTACTATTGCGTTAATCTCCTCTTTAACCAGCAATGCTACCCCACCTACATTTCCTTTCTGCCTATCCTTCCTAAATATTGAATACCCCTGGATGTTGAGTTCCCAGCCTTGGTCACCCTGGAGCCATGTCTCCGTAATCCCAATTACATCATATCCGTTAATAGCTATCTGCGCAGTTAATTCATCCACCTTATTATGAATGCTCCTCGCATTGAGACTCAGAGCCTTCAGGTTTGTTTTTTAACACTCTTTGTCCTTTTAGAACTATGTTGTGATGTGGCCCTTTTTGATTTTTGCCTTTGATTTCTCTGCCCTCCACTCTTGCTTTTCTCCTGCCGACCTTTTGCTTCTGCCCCCTTTTTACTTCCATCTGTCTCCCTGCATAGATTCCCATCACCCTTCCATATTAGTTTAAACCCTCCCCAACAGCACTAGCAAACAATCCCCCTTGGTTCCGGTCCTGCCCAGGTGCAGACCGTCCGGTTTGTACTGGTCCCACCTCTCCCAGAACCGGTTCCAATGTCCCAGGAATTTGAATCCCTCCCTTTTGCACCATTCCTCAAGCCACGTATTCATCTTAACTATCCTGCTATTTCTACTCTGACTAGCACGTAGCACTGGTAGCAATCCTGAGATGACTACTTTTGAGGTCCTATTTTTTAATTTAACTCCTAGCTCCCTAATTTCAGCTTGTAGCATCTCATCCCATTTTCTTACCTATATTGTTGGTACCTATATGCACCACAACAACTGGCTGTTCAACCTCCCCCTCCAGAATGCCCTGCAGCCGCTCTGAGACATCTTTGACCCTTGCACCAGGGAGGCAACATACCATCCTGGAGTCTCGATTGCAGCCGCAAAAGCGCCTATCTATTCCCCTTACAATAGAATCCCCTACCACTATAGCTCTCCCATTCTGTTTCCTGCCCTCCTGTGCAGCAGAGCCATCCATGGTTCCATGAACTTGGCTGCTACTGCCTTCCCCTGATGAGTCATCTCCCCCAACAGTACCCAAAACGGTATATCTGTTTTGGAGGGAGCTGTCTGCAGGGGAGCCCTGCACTAACTTCCTTCCACTGCTCTGCCCGATGGTCACCCATTCCCTATCTGCCTGTTAACCTTTACCTGCGGTGTGATCAACTCACTCTCACTAAATGTGCTATTCACGACAACCTCAGCATCGCGGATGCTCCAGAGTGAGTCCATGCGCAGCTCCAGTGCCGCAATGTGGTCTGTCAGGAGCTGCAGCTGGACACACTTCCTGCACACCTAGTAGTCAGGGACACTGGAAGCTGCTGACCTCGGACGACATGATCAGTCTGAAGCTGAAGCCATGCCCCAATCCCCCTGTAGACCACAGGAAAGGGCCTGTAATGGTATGATAGTTGCAAGACTCTTAAGTCAGGAGCTCATAAAGGAGCGCTTTGCCTGAAAGAACGTTGGTGGTATTTACAAGGCTGACACATTGCTGGGTGTGCAGGTCATACATCAATGGTGTGCATCACCTTGGTGACAGTTAAAGTTTAAGTTGATTGAAGTTAAGTGTAATTATACCCTTTGATATTAAGGAATCACCAGCATGTAATGGTGCAGCTATCTGAGCCAATGCGCAACAAGGTTATGTTAAATAACCAAACATTTAAACTGACCATTTGTCTGAGATCATAAGTATATTGGTAAATACCAACCCTTCCCCCCTCCCCCCGCTGGCTTCTCATCCCCACCTCTATCCCTTCCCCTCCTGATTCCACGCCGCCTGGCCGAGGAGTTCCTCAGGCGCTGCTTCATTAGGTGTGGGGGGTTGACAGCTGAAGCGCTGCTTGAACGGATACGGGAGAGGAAGATCCTGAAGTGGGAACATGCTCCAAGCCAGAAACAAGATGTTGCTGCTGGCTCTTATGTGCCGTTGGCAATGGGAGTGCTCCGGGACCACTGGGAGCCCTCTGCCACCAGTGTTCATGGCTACCAGCTCCAGGGCCTCCTCCATCCCTTCCATGTTATATATTATTTGTTGGACAAAAACTTGGTGCCAACTATGTTCTTGGTGCTTAGTAGGCTTTTTGCTGCTGGTGAATCTCCCTCGTGCCTCCCACAACAGCCAAACAAGCACACACCACACCCACACATGCTTTCAGTCCCTCTCTGCTCCCGCTCGCTCTGTCTTCTCTTCTGCGCATGTAATGATGAACCCTGACCTCCTCAATCGCAGGAAACGAGCATTGCCATGCCGTTGCTAAGGATGGTGACACTTTACGGCAGAAGGTCAGAGAGATTTAATGCTAACGCCCATTTAGCTCGTGGTAACGCCCAATTTTTAAAATGGAGACTAGGGGCTAGATTTTACACTTTTGTGCAGATCGCCCAAAAATGGGTGTTATTTCTGGCGTGGGCAGTAAAAAAGGTTTTTCAGATCGCCGGTTTCTCGCCCATTCTTAAAGCACCTAGTCTCCATTTTTTAAATTGGGCGTTACCGTGCGCGATATGAAATAGGCGGTAGCGTTAAATCTCTCTGACCTACTGCCGTAAAGTGTCGCCGATCTTAGCAACGACATGGAAATACTCGATTCCCGCAATTCAGGAGGTCAATGGTCATCATGACATGTGCAGAAGAGGAGACAGAGAGAGCAGGAGCTGAGAGTGACTGAAGGCGTGTCTGGGTGTGGTGTGGCTGCTTTGGGAGGAGGAAGGGAGAGTTTAGAGCTTTAGAGCAAAAATGAGCTGTTGCCGGCCGCATATTTGCCTGAATTTGGCCTATAATGGAGAGAGAGGAGGAGACGTCACATCACGCTGTGGAGACTGATGCTGGAAAGAGCAGTGAGGTGGGAGTGGAGCACATTGGAGGGCACAAAAGAGCCAGGAGGTTCTCGGACGAGGCAAATGCCTCCCTCCTGCAGGAGGTCGAGTTACGCTGGGGTAACTCAACCCAGGGAGGGCGTGGGAAGCCCACCCCAAAGGGCGACCAGAAGATATGGGCCGAGATAGCAGAGGTGGGCTCGTCGGCAACCAACGAGGTGTGTGAGGGCAACCAATGCCGCAAATGATGGAACGACCTTGTGGGATCCGCAAGAGTAAGAAGTACATTTAAATGAATGTAATAATGTGTTTATATAATTTGATTTGTAACAGTCATGAGTAACTATTGTAAGATTCCAAAATTCATGGAAACCCCGCAGTGTTTGGACTCACTGAAAAGGAAATTCGATTTGGGACTATTAAACAGAAAGTGCATATGGAAGAAGTCTACGAGTTTTACCCAAGTTTGGGATTTTAAAAGGCATGTTTGGGCCTGTGGGGAAAAGCTGCAGTGACAGAGGGGTGGGATTTAGAATTTGGGTATTGTAGCTAATCAGTTTGTCTGGGGGCACTGTTTAACCATTGTCAGGCCCCCAGAAAAACATAGGCATTTAAGCAATCGACCACAGAAGAAACATTTTCCACCCCACCCACAGGACCCAAATATCACATACATATTCCAACACCTTTTTTAACATGCATAGAAATATTTGGCTCAGCCCAGACGTCCCGAAGCCAAAGCAGTGCTATCACAATGGACAAGAGTTCACCAGCTCATAAATAAAGGATATCACACTCGCAAAGTCTATCATCGCCAGATTAAAACGTTTAATCAAGTTTCAGTTAGCTAGCCCACCAAAACTTACACAAAGAAGACCACTTAAAATCAATTGGGCAGCAAAACTTAAACAAAAGAAATGTTAGATTTGGCGCGAAGATTAAGCAGCCTCTCAGAGTATAATTGAGGGCCTATTGTACCAAGAGAATTACTCTGTTGTGACCATCACAGGAAAAACTGTTCTGACCATCAAAGGAAAACTTTTCTGACCAAGCACTTTGGAACAACAAGACCGAGAGCACACGGCGAGAAACCACAGGAAGAAACATCGTGACATTGGAGAAAAGAACTTCAAAAAACCAATGAGTAGAACATCAATACCAACTGACTTGTCAGGCCTAGACTATCCAGTGGGTAAAAATTACCTAAACAACTTAAACATAGAAACATAGAAAATAGGTGCAGGAGTAGGCCATTCAGCCCTTTGAGTCTGCACTGCCATTCAATGAGTTCATGGCTGAACATGCAACTTCAGTACCCCATTCCTGCTTTCTCACCATACCGCTTGATCCCCCTAGTAGTAAGGACTACATCTAACTCCCTTTTGAATATATTTAGTGAATTGGCCTCAACAACTTTCTGTGGTAGAGAATTCCACAGGTTCACCACTCTCTGGGTGAAGAAGTTTCTCCTCATCTCGGTCCTAAATGGCTTACCCCTTATCCTTGGACTGTGACCCCTGGTTCTGGACTTCCCCAACATTGGGAACATTCTTCCTGCATCTAACCTGTCTAAACCCATCAGAATTGTAAACGTTTCGATGAGATCCCCTCTCATTCTTCTGAACTCCAGTGAATACAAGCCCAGTTGATCCAGTCTTTCTTGATATGTCAGTCCCGCAATCCCAGGAATCAGTCTGGTGAACCTTCGCTGCACTCCCTCAATAGCAAGAATGTCCTTCCTCAAGTTAGGAGACCAAAACTGTACACAATACTCCAGGTGTTGCCTCACCAAGGCCCTGTACAACTGTAGTAACACCTCCCTGCCCCTGTACTCAAATCCCCTCGCTATGAAGGCCAACATGCCATTTGCTTTCTTAACCGCCTGCTGTACCTGCATGCCAACCTTCAATGACTGATGTACCATGACACCCAGATCTCGTTTCACCTCCCCTTTTCCTGATCTGTCACCATTCAGATAATAGTCTGTCTCTCTGTTTTTACCACCAAAGTGGATAACCTCACATTTATCCACATTACACTTCATCTGTCATGCATTTGCCCACTCACCTAACCTATCCAAGTCACTCTGCAGCCTCATAGCATCCTCCTCGCAGCTCACACTGCCACCCAACTTAGTGTCATCCGCAAATTTGGAGATACTACATTTAATTCCCTCGTCTAAATCATTAATGTACAATGTAAACAGCTGAGGCCCCAGCACAGGACCTTGCGGTACCCCACTAGTCACTGCCTGCCATTCTGAAAAGTACCCGTTTACTCCTACTCTTTGCTTCCTGTCTGCCCTATTGCTAACAAAGGAAATTGGGTACTCACCAGGGATAAATCCAAACCACGTCTAACCGCATCAACGGACTCAACCCAACTGGCTTCAATACGCAGCAGAGGTCTTCTACCACGTCTGGGGTACGGCCAGGCAAACCGGCTATAATCAAGGAACCCCGAAACCGCGAAACAGCCCTAGCTGTCAAAGGAAGGATTCGGTGAGCATAAATCCCTGGAGCCCGAGAGTTTGACTTAGTTAGATAGTGAGTGGGAGGTGGGAGACATTTCTGTTGTGTGTATTACCTGTAATAAAGTATTCCCCATTGGTTAGAACCTTTTTGTAAGATTTCACAGTTTTATTGGAGTGTATTTGTGTTATTTGCTTTCTTGAATAAAACCCATACCTTCTTTGTACAAAACAGTTGTCTGCTGCACTTTATCACACCCAGATTAATAAATCCAGGCTCGAGAACCAGGGAGTGGGAGCGACTCGCAATTGCTCTGGGTCAGGGAAGGCAAACTGACAGATCCACCAGCCCCTACACTATCAGCAGATGTGAGATCTTTCACTACCGGGAATGTTTTACTCAAAGCCTGCGGTCACGATGCACGTCTTTACGTAAAGAATGATAATTATAATAAGCATGATTACATCTGTTGGTTATGTGTTGTATCAGTCTCTGTGACAGTACCTAGCAATGATATCATGCAATGATCTCATGCCATGTCGTCCTGACACCTTTTACAGAAGAAGCTATCGACGATGAGGTCCATGCAGAGGGGAACGGGTGGGGGGCCACCAGTCTCCAGCGACATCACTGAGATGGAGGAGCGGGTGCTCGCACTCGTGGGGAAACACATTCCGGACAGCTACAGAAGCATCTGCAGACCCTGAAGTGAAACGACGTGAGTAAAGTTTACACCATTGTGTGATGTAAAGTCAATAGATGCCACACCCATTCATATCCGAACAATCATATATGATAGATGATTTCTAAAATTGTCCTGTAAATAATGCTGGCCTAATGAAAATCATTGCAATCCACAATGTGTTGATGGTCATGAAATGTGATGTCTGTGATGATTTTGAGAGCAGTGGTGCTTTTGTCGTGCATATGCTGTGTGTAGCGCTGGGCTCACCTTGTCACCCTAGCACCCCCTTCTCCTCCAATAACCTCATTTGTGTTTTGCAGCTCAGCCAGCAGCGTGGCCCCAGGCAAGACCATAGAGGCCAGAAGGTGGGGCGCGGGGCCCGACTCTCCGGATGATCCAACATCTCGTGCTGAGGAGTTCCGATTCTCGCCCGTCAATCCGCTGGGTCTGTTCTCTACGGATGAGAGCGCCAACTTCGAGGAACTGCATCGCCACGCTCCAGAAGCCATTCCACCCCAAGGCCTTCTAATGCTCCTCTGGTCATTCCCGTCTGCACTCTGGAGGTACCGGCACCAAGCACCTCACCACAAAGCACCGCATTTGTTCCCAGGATGGCGCCGACCCCGTGGAGGTTTCGTGGATGCGGCAGGTCTGTTCCACATGAGAGCGGAGAGATGGTACAGTTGTCCAGGAAGACTGTAGACATTGGTGACCAGCTCATCGATGCATTGGGGGGCATATCCCAACAGCTGGCCACCATGACCGGGTACATTCCGCGCATGGCGGAGACCCTGGAGGCGAGAGCCAGAAACACTGCTGGCACAGGCCTCCCAGTGGTCCCGGAGCGTGGCACTCCATCCCTAGGTTCCGCACCACCACTGCGAACGACAGGTGAGAGGCAGGACCAAGATCCTGCTTCTGGATCCGAGAATGTTCCCACCTCTTCCTCTCTCTCCTGAGGTGGAGCATCAGACCCTTCTGGCAATTCTTGGCCCCTCCTGATAGCCGGGTTGAGCAGCATGGAGCACGTGACCACGAATTTACCTACTTGCTCAGGGTTGTATTGTAGCTCCCCTCCTGAGTGGTCTAGACAACTGAAGCGCTGCTTAAGCACAGTTATTGTTTTCTGGACCATATTGCATGTGTCTCTGTGACTCTGGTTTTATTGCTTCTCGGCCTCAGTGTGGGTGTCACGCAGGGGAGTCATCAGCCAGATGGCAAGGACACATCGGTTTTCACTAAGCATCCAGCATTGTCCTTGTGGCTGACTCTTAAACATGTCAGAGACAGCGCTCTCACGCAGAATGTGAGCCTCATCGAAGCTGCCCAGACATTTGGCATTCACTGCCATTATGACCTGGAAGTGGTCGACAACGAGTTGGACCTTCAGGGAATGAAATCTTTTTCTGTTACGAAAAAGCTCTGGGTCCTGAGAAACATAGAAACATAGAAAATAGGTGCAGGAGTAGGCCATTCGGCCCTTCGAGCCTGCACCACCATTCAATAAGATCATGGCTGATCATTCCCTCAGGAGCCCTTTCCTGCTTTCTCTCCATACCCCTTGATCCCTTTAGCCGTTAGGGCCATATCTAAGTCCCTCTTGAATATATCCAATGAACTGGCATCAACAACTCTCTGCGGCAGGGAATTCCACAGGTTAACAACTCTCTGAGTGAAGAACTTTCTCCTCATCTCGGTCCTAAGTGGCCTACCCCTTATCCTAAGACTGTGTCCCCTGGTTCTGGACTTCCCCAACATCAGGAACATTCTACCCGCATCTAACCTGTCCAGTCCCGTCAGAATCTTATATGTTTCTATGAGATCCCCTCTCATTATTCTAAACTCCAGTGAATAAAGGCCCAGTTGATCCAATCTCTCCTCATATGTCAGTCCAGCCATCCCGGGAATCAGTCTGGTGAACCTTCGCTGCACTCCCTCAATAGCAAGAATGTCCTTCCTCAGATTAGGAGACCAAAACTGAACACAATACTCCAGGTGAGGCCTCACCAAGGCCCTGTACAACTGCAGTAAGACCTCCCTGCTCCTATACTCAAATCCCCTAGCTATGAAGGCCAACATACCAGTTGCCTTCTTCACCGCCTGCTGTACCTCTATACCAACTTTCAATGATTGATGTACCATGACACCCAGGTCTGGTTGCACCTCCCCTTTTTCTAATCTGTCGCCATTCAGATAATATTCTGTCTTTGCGTTTTTGCCCCCAAAGTGGATAACCTCACATTTATCCACATTATACTGTATCTGCCATGCATTTGCCCACTCACCTAACCTGTCCAAGTCACCCTGCAGCCTCCTAGCGTTCCCCTCACAGCTCACACCGCCACCCAGTTTAGTGTCATCTGCAAACTTGGAGATATTACACTCAATTCCTTCATCCAAATCATTAATATATATTGTAAATGGCTTGGGTCCCAGCACTGAGCCCTGCGGCACTCCACTAGTCACTGCCTGCCATTTTGAAAAGGACCCGTTTATCCCGACACTCTGCTTCCTGTCTGCCAACTAGTTCTCTAACCATGTCAGTATATTACCCCCAATACCATGTGCTTGGATTTTGCACACCAATCTCTTGTATGGGACCTTGTCAAAAGCCTTTTGAAAGTCCAAATACACCACATCCACTGGGTCTCCCTTGTCCACTCTACAAGTTACATCTTCAAAAAATTCCAGAAGATTTGTCAAGCATGATTTCCCCTTCATAAATCCATGCTGATATGGACCGATTCTGTCACTGCTTTCCAAATGCGCTGCGATTTCATGCTTAATAATTGATTCCAACATTTTCCCCACTACTGATGTCAGGCTAACCAGTCTTTACTTACCTGCTTTCTCTCTCCTACCCTTTTTAAAAAGTGGTGTTACATTAGCTACCCTCCAGTCCATAGGAACTGATCCAGAGTTGATAGACTGTTGGAAAATGATCACCGATGCATCCACTATTTCTAGGGCCACATCCTTAAGTACTCTGGGATGCAGACTATCAGGCCCTGGGATTTATCGGCCTTCAATCCCGTCAATTTCCCTAACACAATTTCCCGCCTAATAAGGATATCCTTCAATTCCTCCTTCTCACTAGATACTCGGTCCCCTAGTACTTCCAGAATGTTATTTGTGTCTTCCTTCGTGAAGACAGAACCGAAGTATTTGTTCAATTGGTCTGCCATTTCTTTGTTCCCCATTATAAATTCACCTGAATCTGACTGCAAGGGTCCTACATTTGTCCTCACTAATCTTTTTCTCTTCACATATCTATAGAAGCTTTTGCAGTCAGTTTTTATGTTCCCGGCAAGCTTCTTCTTGGACTCTATTTTCCCATTCTTAATTAAATCCTTTGTCCTCCTCTGCTGAATTCTAAATTTCTCCCAGCCCTCAGGTTTGTTGCTTTTTCTGGCCAATTTATATGCCTCTTCCTTAGATTTAACACTATCCTTAATTTCCCTTGTTAGCCACGGTTGAGCCAACTTAACCGTTTTATTTTTACTCCCGACAGGGATGTACAATTGCTGAAGTTTATCTGTGTGATCTTTAAATGTTTGCCATTGCCTATCCATTGTCAACCCTTTAAGTATCATTTGCCAGTCTAATCTAGCCAATTCATGCCTCAAACAATCAAAGTTACCTTTCCTTAAGTTCAGGGTCCTAGTTTCTTAATTAACTGTGTCACTCTCCATCTTAATAAAGTATTCTACCATGTTATGGTCACTCTTCCCCAAGGGGCCTCGCACAACAAGATTGCTAATTAGTCCTTTCTCATTACACATCACCCAGTCTAGGATGGCCAGCTCCCTAGTTGGTTCCTCAACATATTGGTCAAGAAAACCATCCCTAATACACTCCAGGAAATCCTCCTCCACCACATTGCTACCAGTTTGGTTAGCCCAATCAATATGTCGGTTAAAATCACCCATGATAACTGCTGTACCTTTATTGCACACATCCCTAATTTCTTGTTTGATGCTGTCCCCAACCTCACTATTACTGTTTGGTGGTCTGTACACAACTCCCACCAGCGTTTTCTGCCCTTTGGTATTCCGTAGCTCCACCAACACCGATTCCACATCATCCAAGCCAATGTCCTTTCTTACTATTGCATTAATTTCCTCATTAACCAGCAATGCCACCTCGCCTCCTTTTCCTTTCTGTCTATCCTTCCTAAATGTTGAATACCCCTGGATGTTGAGTTCCCAGCCTTGGTCACCCTGGAACCATGTCTCCGTGATGCCGATTACATCATACCCATTAACTGCTATCTGCGCAGTTAATTCATCCACCTTATTCCGAATGCTCCTCACATTGAGGCACAGAGCCTTCAGGCTTGTCTTTCTAACACACTTTGCCCTTTTAGAATTTTGGTGTTATGTGGCCCTTTTTGCTTTTTGCCTTAGGTTTCCCTGCCCTCCACTTTTACTATTCTTCTTTTTATCTTTTGCTTCTGCCTCCATTTTATTTCCTTCTGTCTCCCTGCATAGGTTCCCATCCCCCTGCCATAGTAGTTTAACCCCTCCCCAACAGCAGTAGCAAACACTCCCCATAGGACATTGGTTCCGGTCCTGCCCAGGTGCAGACCGTCCGGTTTGTACTGGTCCCACCTCCCCCAGAACCGGTTCCAATGTCCCAGGAATTTGAATCCCTCCCTTCTGCACCATTCCTGAAGCCATGTATTCATCTGAGCTATCCTGCGATTCCTATTCTGACTAGCACGTGGCACTGGTAGCAATCCTGAGATTACTACTTTTGAGGTCCAACTTTTGAATTTAGCTCCTAGCTCCCTAAATTCATTTCGTAGGACCTCATCCCATTTTTCTTACCTATATCGTTGCTACCTATATGCACCACGACAACTGGCTGTTCACCCTCCCTTTTCAGAATGTCCTGCACCCACTCCGTGACATCGTTGAGCCTTGCACCAGGGAGGCAACATACCATCCTGGAGTCTCTGTTGCGGCCGCAGAAACGTCTATCTATTCCCCTTACAATTGAATGCCCTATCACTATAGCTCTCCCACTCCTTTTCCTGCCCTCCTGTGCAGCAGAGCCACCCATGGTGCCATGAACCTGTGAGTGCACTCTGCACCCTGGGGAACTTAGCAATGCAGTAGAATGCTCCAGCCCTGTCAGTCTGAGCCTCCGTGGTGATGGCGAAGCTGATAAAGTCCATCCTACCCGCGTACATGGCCAACATGACTTGTCTAATGCAGTGATGGGTGGCACGGTGAGACAGAGGGGATATCTTGACCGTGGAGCCCCGAAAGGAACCGAACGCAAAGAAAGACAGTGCCGCGGTGACCTTGACCTTGATCGACACTGATGTCCTGATGGCAGGCTGCATATGTGGCCTGATGAGCTCACATATTTCATTGATCACCACCACTTTGTGGAAGCGCAGTCTCCGAAGGCAGGTGTGGTCGGACAAGTCGAGGTAAGACCTCTTCTCCCTGTAAGTGCGGGCTGTATATGGTCTGGACCTCCTCCTCATTCTTGCATGTCTTAAATTGCGGACATAATGATGTGCATCACACATTGAGCCATCTGCACTCTGCAGCATCTGCATATTAATCGATGCAGGCTGAGAAATGGCTGGCCCAATTGCAATGAAACTATAATAGCGATTGATCAGAAGCAATAATTTCCTCATTAAAATACACCTACAGTAAACCCCCAATAGTCCAGAGTCTCAAAATATGTCTGTTGAGATGGTCACTTCACCTGAGAAGAACTCCAGAGTCAATGCAAACTCCCCAGAAGTTGAAGCAGCCTTTTGAATGAAGCGACCTGCGATTTGAAAAATGCACCCACACCGCTGGCTTTAGTTCAGAACAGTTCCACTTTTTCCGGGCGGTTGTTTGAGCGAGCGATATTGTGGGTGATATGTGTGCGAGGTGGTGAAAGTGGCACTGGGCGATCTCCTGTGCGTTAGTTTTGGCAAATGTGATCTTTACAACAAAGAAAAAGTGGGCGGTCAGTCTTATTGAATCTCGGCGTTAATTACGTGCGGAAAGTAACGCTGGGCGATATTATGGCATTGATTTCGCTCATTCTGATGATTCCACCCAAAAAAAGTGGGCGGGCAGTAAAATTTTTTCCCGGCGTTACGTACACGGGGAAAATAATGCTCGATGATAAGTGTCTGAAAAATGCCCGTCAGTTACAATTTTGTGGCTAAATGGGCGATATATGGATGTTATATGTCATTTCAACCCTAACCCTAACCCTAAACATTACAAGGACACCCTCAAAGCCTCCCTGATAAAGTGCGACATCCCCACTGACACCTGGGAGTCCCTGGCCAAAGACCGCCCTAAGTGGAGGGTGCTGAGCACCTTGAGTCTCATCGCCGAGAGCATGCAGAAATCAAGTGCAGGCAGCGGAAAGAGCATGCGGCAAACCAGTCCCACCCACCCCTTCCCTCAACGACTATCTGTCCCACCTGTGACAGAGTCTGTGTTTCTCATATTGGACTGTTCAACCACCAAAGAACTCACTTTATGAGTGGAAGCAAGTCTTCCTCGACTCCGAGGGACTGTCTATGATGATGATGACATAAAAGGTTACTGCACAAGATAAAAGTTCATGGGGTTGGGGATAATATATTAGCATGGATAGAGGATTGGCTAACTAACAGAAAACATAGAAACATAGAAATTTACAGCGCAGAAGAAGGCCATTTCGACCCATGTGTCTGCGCCGGCCAACAAAGAGCCACACGGCCCTTGGTCAGCAGCCCTAAAGGTTACATATAAACCTATGAACAATGACGGAAAGGCAAAGAGCACCCAGCCCAACCAGTCCGCTTCACACAACTGCAACACCCCTTATACTAAAACATTCTACACTCCACCCCAACTGGAGCCATGTGATCTCCTGGGAGAGGCAAAAACAAGGTAAAAACCCAGGCCAATTTAGGGAGAAAAAATCTGGGAAAATTCCTCTCCGACCCACCCAGGCGATCGAAACTACTCCAGGAGATCACCCTGGCTGTATTCTATTCCTTGCAGTACTTACCATTATATCTGCGCCGTCCAACAAAAGGTCATCCAGTCTAATCCCAATTACCAGCTCTAGGTCCATAATCCTGCAGGTTACTGCACTTCAAGTGCCCATCCAACCATCTCTTAAAAGTGGTGAGGGTTTCTCCATCCACCACCCTTCCAGACAGCGAGTTCCAGATCCCCACAACCCTCTGCATAAAGAAGCACCCCCTCAAATCCCCTCTAAACCTTCCACCAACCACCTTAAAACTGTGCCCCCTCATTGTAGACCCCTCTACCAATGGAAATAGGTCCTTACTATCCACTATGTCCAGGCCCCTCAATATTTTGTACACCTCAATGAGGTCTCCTCTCAACCTCCTCTGTTCCAATGAGAACAAACCCAGCCTATCCTCATAACTAAGATTCTCCATTCCAGGCAGCATCCTAGTAAATCTCCTCTGCACCCTCTCTAGTGCAATCACGTCCTTCCTATAATATGGCGACCAGAACTGCACGCAGTATTCCAGCTGTGGCCTAACCAAAGTATTGTACAATTTAAGCATAACCTCCCTACTCTTATATTCTATAAAGGCAAACATTCCATATGCCTTCTTAACCACCTTATCCACCTGGCCTGCTACTTTCAGGGATCTGTGGACAAGCACTCCAAGGTCCCTTTGTTCATCTACACTATTAAGTGGCCTACCGCCTAATGTGTATACCCTTTCCTTATTAGGCCCCCCAAAGTGCATCACCTCACACTTCTCTGAATTAAATTCCATTTGCCACTGCTCTGCCCACCTGACTGATATCCTTCTGCAGTCCATGACTTTCCTCTTCATTATCAACCACACAGCCAATTTTAGTGTTGTCTGCAAACTTCTTAATCATACTCCCTATATTCAAATCTCATCATCATCATCAACGGAAGTCCCTCGGAATCGAGGAAGAATTGTTTCCACTCCTGAAGTGAGTTCTTTGGTGGCTGAACAGTCCAATACGAGAGCCATAAACTCTGTCACAGGTGGGACAGATAGTCGTTGAGGGAAGGGGTACCACAAAAATAAAGGCACCCAGTACTGAGCCCTGTGGAACCCCATTGAAAACACCTTCCAGTCACAAAAACATCCATCAATCATTACCCTTTGCTTCCTACCTCCAAGCCGATTTTGGATCCAGCTTGCCACTTTGCCCTGTATCCAATGGAGTTTAACCTTCATGACCAGTCTACCATGTGGGACCTTATCAAAATCCTTGTTAAAGTCCATATATACTACATCGTACGCACTACCCTCATCGACCATCTTGGTTAGTCAAACACGATCTTCCCTTAACAAATCCGTGCTGGCTGTCACGAATTAATTCTTGCCTTTCCAAAAACAGAGAGTCAGGATACATGATTCATTCTCGGGTTGGCAATCAGTAACTAATGGGGTGCTGCAGGGATCAGTGCTGGGACCCCAACTATTTACAATCTATATTACTGACTTGGAAGAAGGGGCTGAGTGTAACGTAGCCAAGTTTGACGACGATACAAAGATGGCAGAAAAAGCAATGTGTGAGGAGGACACAAAAAATTTGCAAAAGGCCATAAGCTAAGTGAGTGGGCAAAAATTTAGCAGATGGAGTACAATGTTGGAAAGTGTGAGGTCATGAACTTTGGCAGAAAAAATCAAAGAGCAAGTTATTATTTAAATGGAGAAAAATTGCAAAGTGCTGCGGTGTACGTCTTTACTTAAAGAATGATAATTATCATAATTAGTAATACAGCGGGACCTGGGGGTACTTGTACATGAAACACAAAAGGATAGTATGCAGGTACAGCAAGTGATCAGGAAGGCCAATGGTATCTTGACTTTTATTGCAAAGGGGATGGAGTATCAAAGCAGGGAAGTCTTGCTACAGTTATACAGGGTATTGTTGAGGCCACACCTGGAATACGGCATACAGTTTTGTTTTCTATGGGCTAGATTTTACACTTTTGTGCAGATCGCCCCAAAATGGGCATTATTTCCAGCGAGGGCGGTAAAAATGGGTTTTCAGATCTCTGGCCTCTCGCTCATTCTCAAAGCCTCTAGTCTTCATTTTTTAAATTGGGCGTTACCGCGAGCGATCTGAAATGGGCAGTAGCATGAAATCTCTCTGACCTTCTGCGATAAAGTGTCGCCGTCCTTAGCAACGGCATGGCAACGCTCGATTCCCACGATTCAGGAGGTCAAGGGTTATCATGTCATGCGCATAA
Organism: Pristiophorus japonicus; assembly: GCF_044704955.1. NCBI lineage: Eukaryota > Metazoa > Chordata > Chondrichthyes > Pristiophoridae > Pristiophorus > Pristiophorus japonicus. The sequence continues at coordinate 44,617,289 of NC_091985.1, read as the reverse complement.
GAGAAGATAGAGAGAGAGGGAGCTGAGAGGGAGTGAAGGCGTGTCTGGGTGTGGTGTGGCTGCTTTGGGAGGAAGGAGGGAGACTTTAGAGCTTCACAGCAAATAGGGAAACAAAAATTAGCTGTTACCAGCCAGATATTTGGCCGAATTTGGTGCCTAAAATGGAGGGAGAGAAGGAGGTGACACACCACGCTATGGAGACTGACGCTAGGGAGAGCAGTGAGCTGGGAGAGGAGCACATTGGAGGGCACAAAAGAGCGAGGTGGTTCTCGGAAGAGGCAAATGCCTCCCTTCTGCAGGAGGTCGAGTCACGCTGGGGTGATTTGACACAGGGAGGGCGTGGGAAGCCCACCCCAAAGGCCTACCAGAAAATATGGACTGAGATAGCAGAGGTGGTCTCATCGGCGACCAATGAGGAACGTGAGGGCAACCAATGCCGCAAACGATGGAACGACCTTGTCGGATCCGCAGGAGTAAGTATTACATTTATTTACATGTACTTATGTATTTATAAAATTTGATTTGTAAGAGTCATGAGTGACTATCAGCAGATGTGAGTTCTTACACTTTTACCCCGAATGTTGTACTCAAAGCACGCGGTCACGGTGTACGTCTTTACATAAAGAATGATAATTATCATAATAATTATGATTACATCTGTCGGTTATGTGTTGTGTCAGTCTCTGTGACAGTACCTAGCAATGATATCATGTAATGATCTCATGCCATGTCGTCCTGTCACCTGGTACAGAAGAAGCTCTCGACGATGAGGTCCGTGCAGAGGCGAATGCATGAGGGGCCCCAGCGACATCACTGAGATGGAGGAGTGTGTTATATATGTATACTTGTATTTACTCTGTACAGCCACCAGAGGGCTCATCTCCTGGAGTCCGAAGGGATCCCATAATCCCTTCGGAGTTCAGGTATTTAAGGAGGCTTCACAGGTTGGAGAGGCAGTCTGGAGACCTGCAATAAAAGACTAAGGTCACACTTTACTTTGAGCTCAGTGTTCAGTCTGACTCTTTCTCCATACATAACAACTGGCGACGAGATACAGATAGCGAACCCAAAGATGCAGAGAACAGTGGGCATCCTGGAGAAATTCTCAGAGGGAGATGATTTGGAAAATATTGTGGAGCGACTCGACCAATATTTTGTGGCCAATGAGCTAAATGGGGAAGAGAGCGCTGCCAAACGAAAGGCGATCCTCCTCACCGTTTGTGGGGCACCAACGTATGGCCTCATGAAGAATCTGCTCACTCCAGCGAAACCCACGGAGAAATTGTACGTCGATTTGTGCAGACTGGTCCGAGAGCATTTGAACTTGAAGGAAAGCGTTCTGACACCTACAAAAGGTCTGAAGGCCAGGAAGTGGCGAGTTATGTTGCCAAGCTAAGACGTCTTGCAGAACATTGCAAATTTGAAGGACATTTGGAGCACATGCTCAGAGACTTTTTTGTACTTGGCATTGGCCACGAAACCATACTTCGCAAGCTTTTGACTGTAGCGACCCCAACCTTGAGTAAGGCCATAGCGATAGCCCAGGCGTTCATTGTCACCAGTGACAATACTAATTAAATCTCTCAGCACACAAGTGCTGCTACAAGTACTGTGAACAAAGTGATGTTGTTTTCGAATCATAATGTACAGGGCAGGTCACACATACCTGCAGCTACATGTCCGCAGATGTCTCAGAGTCCACCATCAAGGGTGATGAATGCAAGGCCATTAACACCTTGTTGGCGCTGCAGGGGTGATCATCATTTCCATTCATGCTGATTCAAAGAGTACATTTGTAAGGACTATGGAACAATGGGACACCTCCAACGAGTGTGCAGGCAAGCTACAAAGCCTGTTAAACGTGCAAACCACCATGTTGCAGAGGAGGACAGATCCACGGAGGATCAAGATGAATCAGAGCCTCAGATCGAGGAGGCAGAGGTACATGGGGTGCACACATTCACCACGAATTGTCCCCCCGATAATGCTGAATGTTGAACTAAATGGACTCCTGGTGTCAATGGAGCTGGACACGGGCGCGAGCCAGTCCATCATGGGCAAAAAGACTTTCAAAATGTTGTGGTGCAACAAGACCTCATGACCAGTCTTAACTCCAATTCGCATGAATCTAAGAACTTACACGAAAGAACTGATTCCTGTAATCAGCAGTGCTACCATAAAGGTCTCCTACGATGGAGCGGTGCACAAGCTACCACTCTGGGTGGTACTGGGCGATGGTCGCATGCTGCTCGGCAGGAGTTGGCTGGGAAAGATACATTGGAACTGGAATGACATCCGACACTATTGCCCGCTGACGACACTTCGTATGCCCAGGTCTTAAACAAATTTCCTTCGCTGTTCGAACCAGGCATCGGGAAATTCCAAGGAGCAAAAGTGCAGATCCACCTAATTCTGGGGGCGTGGCCCATCCATCACAAGGTGAGAGCAGTACTGTACATGATGAGAGAAAGGTTAGAGATCGAGCTAGACCGGCTGCAACGAGAGGGCATCATTTCCCCGATCGAGTTCAACGAGTGGGCCAGTCATATCGTCCCAGTCCTCAAGGGAGACGGCACCATCAGAATCTGTGCCGATTACAAAGTAACAATCAATCGTTTGTCCCTTCAGGATCGATACGCACTACCAAAGGCCGACGACCTCTTTGCAACGCTGGCGGGAGGAAAGATGTTCACGAAGCTAGATCTGACTTCAGCCTACATGATGCAGGAACTGGAGGAATCATCGAAGGCCCTCACCTGCATCAACACGCTCAAAGGTCTTTTTGTTGATAACAGATGCCCGTTTAGAATCTGATCAGCGGCGGCGATATTCTAGAAAAACATGGAAAGTTTACTGAAGTCGGTTCCGCACACTGTGGTCTTCCAGGACGACACCTTGGTCACAGGTCGGAACACAGTCGAGAATCTGCAGAACCTGGAGGAGGTTCTTAGTCGACTCAACCACGTGGGGCTCAGGTTAAAACACTCGGTGTGTTTTCCTGGCGCCTGAAGTGAAGTTCTTGGGAAGGAGGATTGCGACGGACGGCATCAGGCCCACCAACGCGAAGACGGAGGCAATCGAGAACGCACCGAGGCCACAGAACGTGACGGAGCGGCGGTCGTTTCTGGGACTCCTGAACTACTTTGGTAACTTCTTACCGGGTCTCAGCACCCTGCTAGAACCACTACATGTCTTACTACGAAAAGGGGGCGAATGGGTTTGGAGCAAAAGCCAAGAAAATGCCTTTGTAAAAGTGAGAAAATTGTTATGCTCAAACAAATTGCTTGTGTTGTATGATCCATGTAAGCGTTTGGTACTAGCATGTGATGCGTCGTCATATGGCGTCGGGTGTGTATTGCAACAAGCTAATGATTTCGTGAAATTGCAATCGGTTGCTTATGCATCCAGGAGTCTGTCTAAGGCTGAGAGAGCCTACAGCATGATTGAGAAAGAAGCGTTAGCGTGTGTCTATGGGGTAAAGAAAATGCATCAATACCTGTTTGGGCTAAAATTCGAATTATAAACTGACCATAAGCCACTTATATCCCTGTTCTCTGAGAGTAAAGGGATAAATACCAACGCATCAGCCCGCATCCAGAGATGGGCGCTCACGTTGTCCGCATACAACTACGCCATCCGCCACAGGCCAGGCAGAGAAAACTGTGCCGATGCTCTCAGTAGGCTGCCACTGCCCACCATGGTGGAAATGGCACAGCCTGCAGATCTAACCATGGTTATGGAAGCATTTGAGAGTGAACAATCACCCGTCACTGCCCGGCAGATCAAAACCTGGACAAGCCAGGACCCCTTATTATCTTTAGTCAAAAGCTGTGTGCTACATGCGAGCTGGTCCAGTGTCCCAGGAAGAGATAAAGCCGTTCCAGCGGCTCAAAGATGAAATGTCTATACAGGCAGACTGCCTTCTGTGGGGCAATCGAGTAGTGGTCCCCAAGAAGGGCAGAAACACCTTCCTCAATGACTTCCAGAGTACCCACCCAGGCATCGTAATGATGAAAGCGATAGCCAGATCCCACGTGTGGTAGCCCGGTATCGATGTGGACTTAGAGTCCTGCGTTCACAGATGTAATACATGCTTGCAGTTAAGCAATGTACCCAGGGAGGCGCCACTAAGTTTATGGTCTTGGCCCTCCAATCTGTGGTCTAGGGTACACGTCGACTATGCAGGCCCGTTCTTGGGTAAAATGTTCCTTGTGGATGTAGATGGATTAAATGTGAGATAATGTCGGCTAGCACTTCCGCTGCCACTACTGAAAGCATGCGGGTCATGTTTGCCACACACGGCCGACCCGATGTCCTGGTTAGCGACAACGGGCCATGTTTTACCAGTGCTGAGTTCAAAGAATTCATGACCCGTAATGGGATCAAACATGTCACATCTACCTGTTTAAACCAGCGTCCAATGGTCAGGCAGAGAGAGCAGTGCAAACCATCAAGCAAGGCTTGAAGAGGGTAACTGAAGGCTCACTGCAGACTCGCCTATCCCGAGTCCTGCTTAGCTACTGCACGGGACCCCACTCACTCACTGGGATCCCACCTGCTGAACTGCTCATGAAAAGAGCACTTAAGACAAGGCTCTCGTTAGTTCACCCCGATCTACATGAACAGGTAGAGAGCAGGTAGCTTCAACAAAGTGCATACCATGATAGCGCAAATGTGTCACGCGAGATTGAAATCAATGATCCTGTATTTGTATTAAATTATGGACAAGGTCCCAAGTGGCTTCCCGGCACTGTCATGGCCAAAGAGGGGAGCAGGGTATTTCAGGTCAAACTTTCAAATGGACTCATTCACCGGAAACACTTGGACCAAATCAAACTCAGATTCACGGACTATCCTGAGCAACCCACCTTGGACCCTACCTTTTTTGATCCCCCAACATACACACCAGTGGCAACCGGCACCACGGCTGACCACGAAGCAGAACCCATCATCCACAGCAGCCCAGCGAGGGCCCAACAAATGATTCAACAACACCAGCTTTCACACCGAGATGATCAACCAGGACAAGAAGGGCCCCAGATCGACTCACATTGTAAATAGTTACACTATTGACTTTGGGGGGTGGGGGGAGTGTTGTTATGTATGTATGATATGATCCCATAATCCCTTGAGAGCACAGGTATTTAAGGAGGCTTCACAGGTTGGAGAGGCACTCTGAAGACCTGCAATAAAAGACTAAGGTCACACTTTACTTTGAGCTCACAGTGTTCAGTCTGACTCTTTCTCCATACACAGCAGAGCGCGTGCTCACACTCGTGGGGAAGCACCCCCGGACAGCCACAAAAGCATCTGCAGACTCTGAAGTGATGCGCCGTGAGTAAAGTTTACACCATTGCGTAATGTAAAGTCAATAGATGCCACACCCACTCATGTCCGAACAATAATATGATCGATGATTTCTAAAATTGTCCTGTAAATAATGCAGGCCTCATGAGAATCATTGCAATGCACAATGTGTTGATGGTCATGAAATGTGATGTCTGTGATGATTTTGAGAGCGGTGGTGCTTTTGTTGTGTATGTGCTGTGTGTAGCGCTGGACTCACCTTGTGACCCTAGCACCTCCTTCTCCTCTAATAATTTCACTTGTGTTTTGCAGCCCAGCCAGCAGCGTGCCCCAAGGCAAGACCACAGAGGCCAGAAGCTGGGGGCGCGGGGCCCGACTCTCCGGACGATCCAACATCTGGTGCTGTGGAGCTCCGATTGTCGCTCGTCAATCCGCTGGGTCTGTTCTCTATGGATGAGAGCGCGGACTTCGAGGAACCTGCATCGCCGTGCTCCAGAAGCCATTCCACCCCAAGGCCATCTAGTGCTCCTCCGGTCATTCCCGCCTCAAGCACCTCGCCACAGGGCACCCCATTTGTCCCCGGAACAATGTCGACCCCGCAGAGGTCTCGTGGACACGACAGGTCTATTCCACGAGCGCCACATGACAGCGGAGAGATGGTTCAGTTGTCCAGGAGGACTGTAGACATTGGTAACCAGCTCATCGAAGCATTAGGGGGGTATATCTCGACAGCTGGCCACCATGACCGAGTACATTCCACGGATAGTGGAGACCCTGGAGGCGATAGCCAGGAACACTGCTGGCACAGGCCTCCCAGTGGTCCCCGAGTGCGACACTCCACCCCTAGGTCCCGCCCCACCACTGCAAACGATAGATGAGAGCAAGGACCAAGGTCCTGCTTCTGAGGCACCGCCTGAGGAGTTCCTTGGCCAGGTGCTGTGGAGTGAGGAGGGGAAGGGGTAGAGGTGGGGAGAAGAAGGGGAGGGGGGAAGGAAATTGAGGTGCATGTCCGCAGGTGATGACTGTGTTATATCTCCATCTGGGTGTATGCAATTTGTTGTAATGTATGGGGGGAGGGGGCCACCCTGTTGGTTTGCATTTGTATTCTGTGTTGCTGGACATGTTGAACATGGGGACTGGGAGATATTTAGAACTCAGCAGAGGAGGACAAAGGGTTTGATTAGGGCAGGGAAAATGGAGTATGAGAAGAAGCTTGCAGGGAACATTAAGACGGATTGCAAAAGTTTCTATAGATATGTAAAGAGAAAAAGGTTAGTAAAGACAAACGTAGGTCCTCTGCAGTCAGAATCAGGGGAAGTCATAACGGGGAACAAAGAAATGGCGGACCAATTGAACAAGTACTTTGGTTCGGTATTCACGAAGGAGGACACGAACAACCTTCCGGTTATAAAAGGGTTCGGGGGGTCTAGTAAGGAGGAGGAACTGAGGGAAATCCTTATTAGCCGGGAAATTGTGTTGGGGAAATTGATGGGATTGAAGGCCGAATTGCGAGGGTCTGTTTGTGTGTGTGTGTGTGTGCGCGAGTGTCTGTGTGTGTGTATCTGTGTGTGCGAGGGTGTACATGTGTGTGTGTGTGCGAGGGTGTATGAGTCTATGTGTGTGTGTATGTGTGAGGGTCTGTGTGTGTGTGCGAGCGTGTGTTTGTGTGTGTGTGAGGTTGTGTGTGTGTGTGTGCAACGGTCTGTATGTCTGTGTGTACTAGGGTCTGTGTGTGTGTGAGTGTGAGGTTGTGTGTGAGTGTGTGTGTGTGTGTGTGTGTGTGCGCGAGGGTGTGTGTGTGCGTGTGTGCAGGCGTGCGAGGGTCTGTGTGTGTGTGTGTGTGGCCGAGTGTCTGTGTGTGTGTGCGTGCGAGGCTGTGTGTGTGTGAGTGTGTGTGTGCGAGTGTCTGTGTGTGTGTGTCTGTGCGAGGCTGTGTGTGTGTGTGCAAGGGTGTATGTGTTTGTGTGTCTGTATGTGTGTGTGCGATGGTCTTTGTGCCTGTATGCGAGGGTCTGTGTGTGTGTGTGCGAGGGTGTGTGTGTGTGTGTGTGTGTGTGAGGGTTTGTGTGTGAGGGTCTGTGTGTGTGTGAGGTTGTGTGTGTTTGCGATGGACTGTATGTCCGTGTGTGCTAGGATCTGTGTGTGTGTGTGAGTGTGACGTTATGTGTGAGTGTGTGTGTGTGCGCACGAGGGTCTGTGTGTGAGTGTGTGTGTGTGTGTGTGTGTGTGTATGTGCGAGGATCTGTGTGTGTGTGCGTGCGAGGGCCTGTGGAGGGGTGTGTGCGTGTGTGCGCGAGGGTGTGTGTGCGTGCGAGGGTCTGTGGGTCTGTGTGCGCGAGTGCCTGTGTGTGTGCGAGGGTCTGTGTTTGTGTGGGTGTGCGAGGGTGTTTGTGTGTGGGTGCGGGAGTGTGTGTGTCTGTGTACGCGAGGGTGTGTGTGTCTGTGTGTGTGTGTGCGAGGGTCTGTGTGTGTGTCTGTATGTGCGAGGGTGTGTGTATGTGCGTGTGTGTGTGTGTGCGTGCGAGGGTCTGCGTGTGTGTGTGTGTGTGTGCGAGGGTGTGTGTGTGTGTGTGTCTGAGGGTGTGTGTGTGTGTGCGAGGATGTGTGCGAGGGTGTGTGTGTGTGTGTGTGTCTCAGGGTGTGTGTGTGGGTGTGTGTGCGAAGGTATGTGTGTGTGCAAGGGTGTGATTGTGTCTGTGTGTGTGAGGGTGTGTGAGGGTCTGTGTGTGTGTGTTTGCATTAGGGTCTGTGTGTGTGTGAGGGTGTGTGTGTGCGAGGGTCTGTGTGCGAGGGTCTGTGCGTGCATGTGTGTGTGTGTGTGCTAGGTTGTGTGTGTATGTGTGCGAGCGTGTATGTGTTTGTGTGTCTGTGTGTGTGTGTGCGATGGTCTGTGTGTCTGTGAGCGAGTGTCTGTGCGTGTGTGTGTGCGAGGGTCTGTGTGTGTGTGTGCAAGGGTGTATATGTGTGTGTGCGTGTGTGCGAGGCTGTATGAGTGTGTGTGTGTATGTGCGAGGGTCTGTGTGTGTGTGTGTGTGTGTGTGTGTGCACGCGAGGGTCTGTATGTGTGTGTATGCGAGGGTGTGTGTGTGTGTGTGTGTGTCTCAGGGTGTGTGTGCGTGTGCGTGTGTGTCTGTGTGTGTAAGGTTGTGTGTGTTTGCAACGCACTGTGTGTCTGTGTGTGCTAGGGTCTGTGTGTGTGTGTGAGTGTGAGGTTGTGTGTGTGTGTGTGCGAGGGTGTGTGTGTGTGCGAGGGTCTGTGTGTGTGTACGCATGAGGATCTGTGTGTGTGTGTGTGCGAGGGTGTGTGTGTGTGTGAGGGTGTGTGTGTGTGTGTGCGAGGGTGTGTGTGTGTGAGGGTGTGTGTGTGTGTGTGCAAGAGTCTGTTGGTCTGTGTGCGCGAGTGTCTGTGTGTGTGTGAGGTTGTGTGTGTTTGCGATGGACTGTATATCTGTGGGTGCTAGGGTCTGTGTGTGTGTGAGTGTGAGGTTGTGTGTGAGTGTGTGTGTGTGTGCAAGGGTCTGTGTGTGTGTATATGTGTGCACGAGGGTCTCTGTGTGTGTGTGTGTGTGTGTGTGTGTGTGTGTGCGCGAGGGTGTGTGTGTGTGTGTGAGAGGGTGTGTGTGTGTATGTGTGTGTGAGGGTCTGTGGGTCTGTGTGCGCGATTGTCTGTGTTTGTGCGAGGGTCTGTGTTTGTGTGGGTGTGCGAGGATGTTATTTGTCTGTGTGTGTGTGTGTGTGAGGGTCTGTGTGTGTGTGTGTGTGTGTGTGCGCGAGGGTGTGTGTGTATGTGTGTGCGCGAGGGTCTGTGTGTGCGAGAGTCTGTGGGTCTGTGTGCGCAAGTGCCTGTGTTGTGTGTGTTTGCGACGGACTGTATATCTGTGGGTGCTAGCGTCTGTGTGTGTGTGTGTGAGTGTGAGGTTGTGTGTGAGTGTGTGTGCACGAGGGTGTGTGTGTATGCAAGGGTCTGTGTGTGTGTGTATATGTGTGCACGAGGGTCTGTGTGTGTGTGTGTGTGTGTGTGTGTGCGCGAGGGTGTGTGCGTGTGTGAGGGTGTGTGTGTGTGAGAGGGTGTGTGTGTGTGTGTGTGTGTGTGTGCGAGGGTCTGTGTGTGCGAGTGTCTGTGTGTGTGCGAGGGTCTGTGTTTGTGTGGGTGTGCGAAGGTGTTATTTGTCTACGTGTGTGTGCGCGAGGGTCTGTGTGTGTGTGTGTGTGTGTGTGCGTGCAAGGGTCTGCGCGTGTGTGTCTGTGTATGTGCGAGGGCCTGTATGTGTGTGTGTGTGTGTATGCAAGGATCTGTGCGTGTGTGTGTGTTTGTGTGTGTGTGCGAGGGTGTGTGTGCGAGGGTCTGTGTGTGTGTGCGCGCGCGAGTGTCTCTGTGTGTGTGTGTGTGCGAGGTTGTGCGTGTGTGTATGAGGATCTGTGTGTTTGTGCGTGCCAGGGCCTGTGTGGGTGTGTGTGTGTGTGTGTGTGTGTGTGTGTGTGAGGGTGTGTGTGTGTGTGTGTGTGTGCGAGGATGTGTGTGTGTATGTGTGTGTGAGGGTCTGTGGGTCTGTGTGCGCGATTGTCTGTGTTTGTGCGAGGGTCTGTGTTTGTGTGGGTGTGCGAGGATGTTATTTGTCTGTGTGTGTGTGTGTGAGGGTCTGTGTGTGTGTGTGTGTGTGTGTGCGCGAGGGTGTGTGTGCATGTGTGTGCGCGAGGGTCTGTGTGTGCGAGAGTCTGTGGGTCTGTGTGCGCAAGTGCCTGTGTGTGTGTGAGGTTGTGTGTGTTTGCGACGGACTGTATATCTGTGGGTGCTAGCGTCTGTGTGTGTGTGTGTGAGTGTGAGGTTGTGTGTGAGTGTGTGTGCACGAGGGTGTGTGTGTATGCAAGGGTCTGTGTGTGTGTGTATATGTGTGCACGAGGGTCTGTGTGTGTGTGTGTGTGTGTGTGTGCGCGAGGGTGTGTGCGTGTGTGAGGGTGTGTGTGTGTGAGAGGGGGTGTGTGTGTGTGTGTGTGTGCGAGGGTCTGTGTGTGCGAGTGTCTGTGTGTGTGCGAGGGTCTGTGTTTGTGTGGGTGTGCGAAGGTGTTATTTGTCTACGTGTGTGTGCGCGAGGGTCTGTGTGTGTGTGTGTGTGTGTGCGTGCAAGGGTCTGCGCGTGTGTGTCTGTGTATGTGCGAGGGCCTGTATGTGTGTGTGTGTGTGTATGCAAGGATCTTTGCGTGTGTGTGTGTTTGTGTGTGTGTGCGAGGGTGTGTGTGCGAGGGTCTGTGTGTGTGTGCGCGCGCGAGTGTCTCTGTGTGTGTGTGTGTGCGAGGTTGTGCGTGAGTGTATGAGGATCTGTGTGTTTGTGCGTGCCAGGGCCTGTGTGGGTGTGTGTGTGTGTGTGTGTGTGTGTGTGTGTGTGTGTGAGGGTGTGTGTGTGTGTGTGTGTGTGTGTGTGTGTGTGTGAGGGTGTGTGTGTGTGTGTGTGTGTGTGCGAGGGTGTGTGTGTGTGTGCGAGGATCTGCGTGTGTGTGTGAGGATCTGTGTGTTTGTGCGTGCCAGGGCCTGTGTGAGTGTGTGTGTGCGGGGGTGTGTGTGTCTGTGTGCGTGAGGGTGTGTGTGTCTGTGTGTGTCTGTGTGCAATGGTGTGTGTGCGTGGGTGTGTTTGTGTGTGTGAGTGTGTGTGTGTGTGTGCAAGGTCTGACTGTGTGTGCGAGGGTGTGTGTGTGTGTGTGTGAGGGTCTGTGTGTCTGTGTGCGAGGATGTGTGTGTGTATGTGTGCGTGCAAGCGTGTGTGTCTGTGTGTGTGAGGTTGTGTGTGTTTGCGATGGTCTGTATGTCTGTGTGTGCTAGGGTCTGTGTGTGTGTGAGTGTGAGGTTGAGTATGAGTGTGTGTGTGTGTGTGTGTGTGTGTGTGTGTGTGTGTGTATGTGCGAGGGTGTGTGTGTGCGAGGGTCTGTGGGTGTGTGTGTGCGCGCGAGGGTCTGTGTATGTGTGTGTGAGGGGGTGTGTGTGTGTATGTGCGAGGATCTGCGTGTGTGTATGAGGATCTGTGTGTTTGTGCGTGCCAGGGCCTGTGTGGGTGTGTGTGTGTGTGTGTGTGTGTGTGTGCGAGGGTGAGAGGGTGTGTGTGTGAGTGTGTGCGAGGGAGTGTGTGTGTGTGTGCGAGGGAGTGTGTGTGTATGTGCGAGGATCTGTGTGTGTGTGTGAGGATCTGTGTGTTTGTGCATGCCAGGGCCTGTATGGGTGGGTGTGTGTGTGCGTGTGTGTGTGCGCGAGGGAGTGTGTGTGTGTGTGCGCGAGGGTCTGTGTGTTTGTGTGTGCGAGAGTGTGTGTGTTTGTGTGAGGGTGTGTGTGTGAGCAAGGCTCTGGGTGTGTTTTTGTGTATGTGCGAGGGTTTGTGTGTGTGTGCGCGAGTGTCTGTGTGTGTGCGAGGGTCTGTGTTTGTGTGTGTGCGAGGGTGTTTGTGTGTGTGTGCGAATGTCTGTGTGCAACGGTGTGTGTGCGTGGTGTGTTTGTGTGTGTGAGTGTGTGTGTGTGAGTGCGAGGCTGTGTGTCTGTGTGTGTGCAAGAGTGTCTTTGTATGCGTGTGTGTGTGCGCGAGGGTCTGTGTGTGTGTGCGAGGGTGTGTGTGTGAGACAGTGTGTGTTGTGAGAGAATGTGTGTGTGCGAGGATGTGTGTGTGTGTGTGTGTGTGTGTGTGTGTGTGTGCACGAGGGTCTGTGTGTGTGTCTGTATGTGCGAGGGTGTGTCCGTGTGTGTGAGAGGGAGTATGTGTGTGTGTGCGAGGGTCTGTGTGTTTGTGTGTGCGAGAGTGTGTGTGTTTGTGCGACGGTATGTGTGTGAGCAAGGCTCTGGGTGTGTGCGAGGGTTTTTGTGTATGTGCGAGGGTGTCTGTGTCTGTGTGTATGTGTGTGTGTGTGTGTGCGCGAGGGTCTGAGTGTCTGTGTGTGCAAGGGTGTGTGTGTGTGAGTGAGGGTCTGTGTGTCTGTGTGCGAGGGTGTGTGTGTGTGTGTGTGCGTGCGGGCGTATGTGTCTGTGTGTGTGAGGTTGTGTGTGTTTGCGATGGTCTGTATGTCTGTGTGTGCTAGGGTCTGTGTGTGTGTGTGTGAGTGTGAGGTTGTGTATGAGTGTGTGTGTGTGTGTATGTGCGAGGGTGTGTGTGTGCGAGGCTGTGTGTGTGTGTGTGAGAGGGTTTGTGTGATTATGTGCGAGGATCTGTGTGTTTGTGCGTGCCAGGGCCTGTGTGGGTCTGTGTGTGTGTGTGTGTGTGTGTGTGTGTGTGCGAGGGTGTGTGTGTGTGTGTGTGCGAAGGTGTGTGTGTGTATGTACGAGGATCTGCGTGTGTGTGTGAGGATCTGTGTGTTTGTGCGTGCCAGGGCCTGTGTGGGTCTGTGTGTGTGTGTGTGTGTGTGTGCGGGGGTGTGTGTGTCTGTGTGCGTGAGGGTGTGTGTGTCTGTGTCTGTCTGTGTGTGTGTGTGTGAGTGTCTGTGTGTGTGTGTGTGCGAAGGTGTGTGTGTGTATGTGCGAGGATCTGCGTGTGTCTGTGAGGATCTGTGTGTTTGTGCATGCCAGGGCCTGTGTGGGTGTGTGTGTGTGTGCGGGGGTGTGTGTGTCTGTGTGCGTGAGGGTGTGTGTGTCTGTGTCTGTCTGTGTGTGTGTGTGTGTGCGAGTGTCTGTGTGTGTGTGTGTGCAACGGTGTGTGTGCGTGGATGTGTTTGTGTGTGTGAGGGTGTGTGTGTGTGTGTGTGTGTGTGTGTGTGAGTGCGAGGCTGTGTGTCTGTGTGTGTGCAAGTGTGTCTTTGTTTGCATGTGTGTACGGGCAAGTGTCTGTGTGTGTGTGTGTGTGTGTGCGAAGCTGTGTGTGTGTGAGGGTGTGTGTGCGCGAGTGTTTGTGTGTGTGTGCGAGGCTGTGTGTGTGTGTGTGCGAGTGTGTATGTGTTTGCGTGTCTGTGTGTGTGTGTGTGTGCGATGGTGTGTGCGCGAGGGTCTGTGTGTGTTTCTGTATGTGCGAGGGGGTGTGTGTGTGTGCGAGGGTGTGCGAGGGTGTGTGTGTGTCTGTGTGTTTGCGTGTTTGTGTGTGTGTGTGCAAGGGTCTGTGTGTGTGTGTGTGTGTGCGTGCGTGAGGGTGTACATGTGTGTGTGTGTGCGAGGGTATACGAGTGTGTATGAATGTGTGTGTATGTGCGAGGGTCTGTGTGTGTGTGTGCGAGCGTGCGTGTCTGTGTGTGCGTGAGGTTGTGTGTGTGTGTGTGTGTGTGTGTGCGTGACAGGCTGTATGTCTGTGTGTGCTAGGGTCTGTGTGTGTGTGAGTGTGAGGTTGTGTGTGAGTGTATGTGTGTGTGTGTGTGTGTGTGCGAGGCTGTGTGTGCGAGCGTGTATGTGTTTGTGTGTCTGTGTGTGATGGTCTGTGTTACTGTGCGAGAGGGTCTGTGTGTGTATGTGCCTGTGTGTGAGAGGGTGTGTGTGTATTTGTGTGCGAGGGTCTGTATATCTGTGTGCGCGAGTGTCTATGTGTGTACGAGGGTCTGTGTTTGTGTGTGCGAGGGTGTTTGTGTGTGTGTGTGCGAGGGTGTGTGTGTCTGTGTGTGTGTTTTCGAGGGTCTGTATGTGTGTGTGTGCAACGGTGTGTGTCTGTGTGTGCCAGCGTGTGTTTGTGTGTGTGTGTGTGTGTATGAGTGCGAGGGTGTGTGTGTGAGTGTGTGTGTGCGAGGTTGTGTATCTGTTTGTGTGTGTGTGTGCGAGTCTATGCGTGTGCGAGTGTGTATGTGTGAGTATGTGTGCGAGGGTGTGTGTGTATGTGCGTGCGATGGTCTGTGTGTGGGTGTGTGTGAGTGTGTGTGCGAGGGTGTGTGTATGTGTGTGTGAGGGGGTGTGTGTGTGTATGTGTGAGGATCTGCGTGTGTGTATGAGGATCTGTGTGTTTGTGCGTGCCAGGGCCTGTGTGGGTGTGTGTGTGTGTGTGTGTGTGTGTGTGCGAGGGTGAGAGGGTGTGTGTGTGTGTGTGTGTGCGAGGGAGTGTGTGTGTGTGTGCGAGGGAGTGTGTGTGTATGTGCGAGGATCTGTGTGTGTGTGTGAGGATCTGTGTGTTTGTGCATGCCAGGGCCTGTATGGGTGGGTGTGTGTGTGTGTGTGTGTGTGTGTGCGCGAGGGAGTGTGTGTGTGTGTGCGCGAGGGTCTGTGTGTTTGTGTGTGCGAGAGTGTGTGTGTTTGTGTGAGGGTGTGTGTGTGAGCAAGGCTCTGGGTGTGTTTTTGTGTATGTGCGAGGGTTTGTATGTGTGTGCGCGAGTGTCTGTGTGTGTGCGAGGGTCTGTGTTTGTGTGTGTGCGAGGGTGTTTGTGTGTGTGTGCGGTGGTGTCTGTGTGCGCGAGGGCGTGCGTGTCTGTGTGTGTGTGTGTGTGTGCGAGTGTCTGTGTGCAACGGTGTGTGTGCGTGGTGTGTTTGTGTGTGTGAGTGTGTGTGTGTGAGTGCGAGGCTGTGTGTCTGTGTGTGTGCAAGAGTGTCTTTGTATGCGTGTGTGTGTGCGCGAGGGTCTGTGTGTGTGTGCAAGGGTGTGTGTGTGAGACAGTGTGTGTTGTGAGATAATGTGTGTGTGCGAGGATGTGTGTGTGTGTGTGTGTGTGTGTGCGCGAGGGTCTATGTGTGTGTCTGTATGTGCGAGGGTGTGTCCGTGTGTGTGAGAGGGAGTATGTGTGTGTGTGCGAGGGTCTGTGTTTTTGTGTGTGTGAGAGCGTGTGTGTTTGTGCGGCGGTATGTGTGTGAGCAAGGCTCTGGGTGTGTGCGAGGGTTTTTGTGTATGTGCGAGGGTGTCTGTGTCTGTGTGTATGTGTGTGTGTGTGCGCGAGGGTCTGAGTGTCTGTGTGTGCAAGGGTGTGTGTGTGTGTGAGTAAGGGTCTGTGTGTCTGTGTGCGAGGGTGTGTGTGTGTGTGTGTGTGTGCGTGCGGGCGTATGTGTCTGTGTGTGTGAGGTTGTGTGTGTTTGCGATGGTCTGTATATCTGTGTGTGCTAGGGTCTGTGTGTGTGTGTGTGTGAGTGTGAGGTTGTGTATGAGTGTGTGTGTGTGTGTGTGTATGTGCGAGGGTGTGTGTGTGCGAGGGTGTGTGTGTGTGTGTGTGAGAGGGTTTGTGTGATTATGTGCGAGGATCTGTGTGTTTGTGCGTGCCAGGGCCTGTGTGGGTCTGTGTGTGTGTGTGTGTGTGTGTGCGAGGGTGTGTGTGTGTGTGTGCGAAGGTGTGTGTGTGCATGTGCGAGAATCTGCGTGTGTGTGTGAGGATCTGTGTGTTTGTGCATGCCAGGGCCTGTGTGGGTGTGTGTGTGTGTGCGGGGGTGTGTGTGTCTGTGTGCGTGAGGGTGTGTGTGTCTGTGTCTGTCTGTGTGTGTGTGTGTGAGTGTCTGTGTGTGTGTGTGTGCGAAGGTGTGTGTGTGTATGTGCGAGGATCTGCGTGTGTCTGTGAGGATCTGTGTGTTTGTGCATGCCAGGGCCTGTGTGGGTGTGTGTGTGTGCGGGGGTGTGTGTGTCTGTGTGCGTGAGGGTGTGTGTGTCTGTGTCTGTCTGTGTGTGTGTGTGTGCGAGTGTCTGTGTGTGTGTGTGTGCAACGGTGTGTGTGCGTGGATGTGTTTGTGTGTGTGAGGGTGTGTGTGTGTGAGTGCGAGGCTGTGTGTCTGTGTGTGTGCAAGTGTGTCTTTGTTTGCATGTGTGTGCGGGCAAGTGTCTGTGTGTGTGTGTGTGTGTGCGAAGCTGTGTGTGTGTGAGGGTGTGTGTGCGCGAGTGTTTGTGTGTGTGTGCGAGGCTGTGTGTGTGTGCGAGCGTGTATGTGTTTGCGTGTCTGTGTGTGTGTGTGTGTGCGATGGTGTGTGTGCGAGGGTCTGTGTGTGTTTCTGTATGTGCGAGGGGGTGTGTGTGTGAGGGTGTGCGAGGGTGTGTGTGTGTCTGTGTGTTTGCGTGTTTGTGTGTGTTTGTGCAAGGGTCTGTGTGTGTGTGTGTGCGCGAGGGTCTGTGTGTGTGTGTGTGTGCGCGTGAGGGTGTACATGTGTGTGTATGTGCGAGGGTATACGAGTGTGTATGAATGTGTGTGTATGTGCGAGGGTCTGTGTGTGTGTGTGCGAGCGTGCGTGTCTGTGTGTGCGTGAGGTTGTGTGTGTGTGTGTGTGTGTGTGCGCGCGACAGGCTGTATGTCTGTGTGTGCTAGGGTCTGTGTGTGTGTGAGTGTGAGGTTGTGTGTGAGTGTATGTGTGTGTGTGTGTGCGAGGGTGTGTGCGTGTGTGCGGGCATGCGAGGGTTTGTGTATGTGTGTGTGTGTGTGCAGGCGAGTGTCTGTGTGTGTGTGTGTGTGCGAAGCTGTGTGTGAGGGTGTGTGTGTGCGAGTGTCTGTGTGTGTGTGTGTGTGTGCGAGGCTGTGTGTGCGAGCGTGTATGTGTTTGTGTGTCTGTGTGTGATGGTCTGTGTTACTGTGCGAGAGGGTCTGTGTGTGTATGTGCCTGTGTGTGAGAGGGTGTGTGTGTATTTGTGTGCGAGGGTCTGTATGTCTGTGTGCGCGAGTGTCTGTGTGTGTACGAGGGTCTGTGTCTGTGTGTGCGAGGGTGTTTGTGTGTGTGTGTGCGAGGGTGTGTGTGTCTGTGTGTGTGTTTTCGAGGGTCTGTATGTGTGTGTGTGCAACGGTGTGTGTCTGTGTGTGCCAGGGTGTGTTTGTGTGTGTGTGTGTGTGTGTATGAGTGCAAGGGTGTGTGCGAGTCTGTGCGTGTGCGAGTGTGTATGTGTGAGTATGTGTGTGAGGGTGTGTGTGTATGTGCGTGCGATGGTCTGTGTGTGGGTGTGTGTGAGTGTGTGTGCGAGGGTGTGTGAGTGTGTGTGTGCGTGCGATGGTCTGTGTGTGTGTGAGTGTGTGTGCGAGGGTGTGTGTGTGCGTGCGTGCGATGGTTGTGTGTGTGTGTATGTATGTGTGTGCACGATGGTATGTGTGTGTGTGCGCGAGGGAGTGTGTGAGTGTGTGTGTGTGTGCAAGAATGTGTGTTTGTGTGTATGTGAGGGAATGTGTGTGAGTGTGTGTGTGTCCATGTGTGTCAGTGTGAGGGTGTGTGTGTGTGTGCCCGAGGGTCTGTGTGTGTGTGTGCGAGGGGGTGTGTGTGTGTGCAAGTGTGTGTGTGTGTGTGCAAGGGTGTATGTGTGTGTGTGTTTCTGTGAGGGTGTATGTGTGTGTGAGGGTGTGTGTGTGTGTGTGTGAGAGAGGGTCTGTGTGTGCATGTGTGCGAGGATGTGTGTGTCTGTGTGTGCGAGGGTGTGTGTATGCCTGTGTGTGTGAGCGGTGTGTGTGTCTGTGTGTGTGAGGGTGTGTGCGAGGGTGCATGTGTGTATGTGCACGCAAGGGTGTGTCTGTGTATGAGGGTCTCTGTGTGTGTGTATGTGTGTGTGTGTGTGAGAGGGTATGTGTGTCTGTGTGTGCGAACGTGTGTGCGTGTGTGTGTGTTTGTGTCTGTGTGTGCGAGAGTCTATGTGCGTGTGTTTGTGTGTGAGGTTGTGCGTGTGTATGTGTGTGTATGTGTGCGAGGGTGTGTGTGTGTGCGAGGGTGTGTGTGTGCAGGAGTGTGTGTGTGTGTGCGAGGTTGTGTGTGCGAGGGTGTGTATGTGCGCGATGGTCTGTATGTCTGTGTATGCGAGGGTGTATGCATGTGTGTGTGTGCGTGCGAGGATCTGTGTGTGTGAGGCAGTGTGTGAGTGTGTGTGTGCACGAGGGTGTGTATGTGTGTGTACGTGTGCGTGTGTGTATGCATGTGCGTGTGTGCGAGGGTGTGTGTGTGCGTGAGGGGCTGTGTGTGTGTGTGTATATGCGTGTGTGCGTGTGTATGCATGTGCGAGGGTATGTGTGTCTGTGTGAGAGGGTGTGTGTGTGCGAGGGTGTGCGTATGTGTGTGTGAGGGTGTATGTGTGTGTGCGAAGGTCTGTGTGTCTGTGTGTGCAAGTGTGTGTGTGAGTGTGCGCGCGTGAGGGTCTGTGTGTGTATGTGTGTGTATGTGTGTGTGCACGAGCATGTGTGTCTGTGTGAGGGAGTGTGTGAGTGTGAGGGTGTGTTTGTGTCTGTGTGTGTGCGAGGGTGTGTGTGCGAGTGCGACTGTGTGTGTCTGTGAGGGTGTATGTGTGAGGGTATGTGTGTGTGTGAGAGAGGGTCTGTGTGTGCATGTGTGCGAGGATGTGTGTGTGTGTGTGCGAGGGTCTGTGTGCGTGTGTGTGTGTGAAGTTGTGCGTGTGTGTGTGTGTGTAAGTGTGCGAGGGTGTGTGTGGGTGTGGGTGTGTGTGCGAGGGTGTGTGTGTGTGTGTGTGTGTGCGCGAGAGTTTGTGTGTGTGCGCGAGAGTGTGTGTGTGAGCAAGGCTCTGGGTGTGTGCGAGGGTTTTTGTGTATGTGCGAGGGTGTCTGTGTGTGTGTGTGTATGTGTGTGTGTGTGCGAGGGCCTGAGTGTCTGTGTGTACAAGGGTGTGTGTGTGTGTGTGTGTGTGAGGGTGTGTGTTTGTGTGTGTGCTAGGTTGTGTGTGTGTGTGTGTGCACGCGAGGGTCTGTGTGTGTGTGTGTGTGTGTAAGTGTGCGAGGGTGTGTGTGGGTGTGTGTGCGAGGGGGTGTGTGCAGGAGTATGTGTATGTGCACGCGCGAGAGTGTGTGTGTGTGTGTGCGAGGTTGTTTGTGCGAGGGTGTGTGTGTCTGTGTGCGCGAACGTGTGTGTGTCTGTGTATGCGAGGGTGTATGCATGCCTGTGTGTGTGTGCGAGGGTTTGTGTGTGTCTGTGTGTGCGAGGCAGTGTGTGAGTGTGTGTGTGTGTGCACGAGGGTGTGTGTGTGTGAGAGTGTGTGTGTGTGTGCGCAAGGGGCTGTGTGTGTGTGTGTGTGTGTGTGTCTGTGTGTGTGAGGGTGTGTGTGTGTCTATGTGTGTGTGTGCGAGGTTGTGTGTGTGTCTATGTGTGAAAGGGTCTGTGTGTGTGTGTTTGTGTGCGAGGATCTGTGTGTGTGTGTGTGCGTGGGTGTGTGTGTGTGTGTCTGTGTGTGTGCGAGCGTCTGTGTGTGTGTCTGTATGAGCGAGGGTGTGCCTGTGTGTGAGAGGGAGTATGTGTGGGTGTGTGTGTGCGGGGGTATCTGTGTGTGTGTGCGAGGGTCTGTGTGTTTGTGTGTGCGAGAGTGTGTGTGTTTGTGCAAGGGTGTGTGTGTCAGCAAGGCTCTGGGTGTGTGCGAGGGTTTTTGTGTATGTGCGAGGGTGTCTGTGTGTGTGTGTGTATTTGTGTGTGTGCGTGCGAGGGTCTGAGTGTCTGTGTGTACGAGGGTGTGTGTGTGTGTGAGTGAGGGTCTGTGTGCCTGTGTGTGAGGGTGTGCGGGTGTGTGTGTGTGTGTGTGTGTGCGTGCGAGGGTGTGTGTGTGTGTGTGTGTGAGTGAGGGTCTGTGCGTCTATGTGCGAGGGTGTGAGTTTATGTGTGTGTGTGCAAGGGTGTGTGTGTGTGTTTGCGCGCGAGGGTCTGTGTGTGTGCACGCGAGGGTCTGTGTGTGTGTATGCGAGGATGTGTGTGTGTGTGAGCAAGGGTCTGGGTGTATGCGAGGGTGTATGTGTGTCTGTATCTGTGCATGTGCGCACGATGGTCTGTGTGTGTGTGTGTAAGGGCCTGTGTGTCTGTGTGTGTGTGCGAGCGTGTATGCCTGTGTGTGTGAGGTTGTGTGTGTTTGCAATGGTCTCTATGCCTGTGTGTGCTAGGGTCTGTGTGTGTGTGTGTGTGTGAGTGTGAGGTTGTGTGTGTGCGGGCGTGCGAGCATCTGTGTGTGTGTGTGTGTATGCGCGCGCGAGGGTCTGTGTGTGTGTGTGCGAGGATATGTGTGTGTATGTGCGAGGATCTGTGCGTGTGCGTGCGAGGGCCTGTTTGTCTGTGTGTGTGTGTGTGTGCACGAGGGTGTGTGTGTGTGTGAGAGTGTGTGTGTGTGCAAGGGTCTGTGTGTGTGTGTGTGTGCACGGGTGTGTGTGTGTGTGTGTGTGTCTGTGTGTGTGCGAGGGTCTGTGTGTGTGTCTGTATGAGCGAGGGTGTGTCTGTGTGTGTGAGAGGAAGTATGTGTGTCTGTGTGTGTGTGTGCACGGGGGTATGTGTGTGTGTGTGTATGTGTGTGAGTGTGTATGTGTGTGCACAAGGGTATGTATGTGTGTGTATGTATGTGAGTGTGTGTGTGTGTGCACGAGGGTATGTGTGTGTGTGTGTATATGACGGAATGTGTGTGTGTGTCCGTGTGTGTGAGTGCAAGGGTGTGTGTGTGTGTGTGTGTGTGCACGAGGGTGTGTGTCTGTGTGTGTGTGTGCAAGAGTCTGTGTGTGTGTGCGAGTGTGTGTGTATATGTGTGCGAGGATGTGTGAGTGTGATTGTGTGTGTGTGTGCGATGGTCTGTGTGTGTGTGAGTGTGTGCGAGGGTGTGTGAGCGTGTGTGTGTGTGCAATGGTCTGTGTGTGTGTGAGTGTGTGTGCGAGGGTGTGTGAGTGTGTGTGCGAGGGTGTGTGAGTGTGTGTGTGTGTGCGTGCGATGGTTTTGTGTGTGTGTGTGTATGTGCATGAGTGTGTGTGTGTGCACGAGGGTATGTGTGTGTGTGTGCGAGGGAGTGTGTGAGTGTGTGTGTGTGTGAGGGTATGTGTGTGTGTGTGTGTGTGTGTATGTGAGGGAGTGTGTGTGAGTGTGTGTGTGTCCATGTGTATGAGTGCAAGGGTTTGTGTGAGTGTGTGTATGTGTGTCTATGTGTGTGTGCGTGTGTGTGTGCACGAGGGTGTGTGTGTGTGTGCGAGGGAATGTGTGAGTGTGAGGGTGTATGTGTGTGTGTGTGTGTCTGTGAGAGTGTATGTGTGTGTGTGTGTGAGCGAGTGTATGTGTGTGTGTGTGCGAGGTCTGTCTGTGTCTCTGTGTGTGCGAGGGTGTAAGTGTATGTGAGAGGGTGTGTGTATATGAGTATGTGTGCAAGGGTCTGTGTGTGTGTATGTGCGAGGGTTTGTGTGTGTGTGTGTGAGTGTGTGTGTGAGGGTGTGTGAGTGTGCGAGGATGTGTGTGTGTGCGCGAGGGTCTGTGTGTGTGTGTGCATGAGGGTCTGTGTGTGTGTGTGTGTGTGTGCGTGCGATGGTCTGTGTGTGTGTGTATGTGTGAGTGTGTGTGTGAGGGTGTGTGAGTGTGCGAGGATGTGTGTGTGTGCGCGAGGGTCTGTGTGTGTGTGTGCGTGAGGGTCTCTGTGTGTGTGTGCGTGTGTGCGCGAGGGTCTGTGTGCGTGTG
The DNA here is from genome assembly GCF_044704955.1 of Pristiophorus japonicus. NCBI lineage: Eukaryota > Metazoa > Chordata > Chondrichthyes > Pristiophoridae > Pristiophorus > Pristiophorus japonicus. The sequence continues at coordinate 44,595,757 of NC_091985.1, read as the reverse complement.
CGAGGGTCTGTGGGTGTGTGCGTGTGCACGAGGGTCTGTGTGTGTGTGAACGAGGGTCTGTGTGTGCGTGCATGCGAGGGTGTGTGTGTGTGTGTGTATGTGTGTGAGTGTCTGTGTGTGTGTGTGTGTATGTGCGAGGGTGCGTGTGTGTGCGAGTGTGTGTGTGTATATATGTGTGCAAGGGTGTGAGTGTGTGTGTGTGTGAGGGTATGTGTGTGTGTGTGTGTGTGTGTGTGTGTGTATGTGAGGGCGTGTGTGTGAGTGTGTGTGTGTCCGTGTGTATGAGTGCAAGGGTTTGTGTGAGTGTGTGTATGTGTGTCTATGTGTGTGTGCGTGTGTGTGCGCGCGAGGGTCTGTGTGTGTGTGTGTGTGCGTGAGGGTCTGTGTGCGTGTGCGAGGGTGTGTGTGTGTATGTGTGCGAGGGTGTGTGTGTGAGTGGGTGTGTGTGTGTGTGCGTGAGGCTCTGTGTGTGTGTGTGTGTGTGTGTGCGTGCGATGGTCTGTGTGTGTGTGTATGTGTGAGTGTGTGTGTGGGTGTGTGAGTGTGCGAGGATGTGTGTGTGTGCGCGAGGGTCTGTGTGTGTGTGTGCGTGAGGGTCTGTGTGTGTGTGTGTGTGTGTGTGCGCGCGAGGGTCTGTGTGCGTGCGCGAGGGTCTGTGGGTGTGTGCGTGTGCACGAGGATCTGTGTGTGTGTGAACGAGGGTCTGTGTGTGCGTGCATGCGAGGGTGTGTGTGTGTGTATGTGTGCGAGTGTCTGTGTGTGTGTGTATGTGCGAGGGTGCGTGTGTGTGCGAGTGTGTGTGTGTATATATGTGTGCAAGGGTGTGTGTGCATGTGTGTGCGAGCGTGCGTGTGTGTGTATGTGTGCAAGGGTGTGTGTGCAAGTGTGTCCGAGCGTGTGTGTGTGAGTGTGTGTGTGCGCGCGCGTGACGGTCTGTGTGTGTGTGTTTGTGTGTGTGTGTGAGATGGTGTGTTTGTGTGCGAGGGTATGTGTGTGTATGTGTGCGAGGGTGTGTGTGTGAGTGGGTGTGTGTGTGTGTCAGTGCGAGGATGTGTGTGTGTGCGCGAGGGTCTGTATGTGTGTGCATGAGGGTCTCTGTGCGTGTGTGTGTGTGTGTGCACGAGGGTCTGTGGGTGTGTGTGTGTGTGTGCGAGGGTCTGTGTGTGTGTGTGTGTGTGTGTGTGTGTGTGAGGGTGTGTGTGAATGTGTGTGTGTGCGTGTTTGCCTGTGTGCGCGACCGTCTGTGTGTGTGTGTGTGTGTGTGTGTGTGTGTGCGCGAGGGTCTGCGTGTGTGTGTGTGTATGTGCACGAAGATCTATGTGTGTGTGTGAGGGTGTGTGTGTGTGTGTGTGAGGGTGTGTGTGTGTGTGTGCGAGGGTCTGTGTGTGTGTGTGAGGGTCTGTGTGTGTGTGTGAGGGTGTGTGTGTGCGAGGATCTCTGTGTATGTGTGTGTGGGTGTGTGTGAGGGGGTGTGTGTGTGCGAGGGTCTGTGTGTGTATGTGCGAGGGTCCGCATGTGTATGTGTGTGTGTGTGTGTGTGAGGATCTGTTTGTGTGTGTGTGTGTGTGTGTGCGCGAGGGTGTGTGAGAGGGTCTGTATGCGCGTGTGCGTGTATGGGAGAGTGTGTGTGTGGGAGGGTGTGTGTGTGGGAGGGTCTGTGTGTGTGTGGGAGGATGTGTGTGTGGGTCTCTCTCTCTGTGCGAGCATCTCTCTGGTACTGTGATGCTCAGAAAATTCTGTCACTGTCTTTTTGAAGGATATTACTGTATAAATTGAGTTTATATTCAGCCCACAAATTGGATGCTGAGTTTAGTTGCTGCTCTAGTATATGTGAAGAATAAAACTGAAGAAATTATGGATAAAAAAATGAAAATCTTTCATTTGTAGGCTGCAGCAGAAGTGCTTGATGATCAGTAATACAGATTGATTGCAGGCTGCATTGTGAATGCAAATATATACAGCAGAGAGGCCTCGGTACATTTTACTCCTCTGGACGAACAGGAAACATTCAGTTCAATTTTTCTCTTGAAATTAAGGAATTAGCTGCTGGTGGTACATAAGAACATAAGAATTAGGAACAGGAGTAGGCCATCTAGCCCCTCGAGCCTGCTCCACCATTCAACAAGATCATGGCTGATCTGGCCGTGGACTCAGCTCCACTTACCCGTCCGCTCCCCATCATCCTGAAAGTGGCAACTTGGGGCTGGGAGCGAACAGGGTCATCAGATATTAATACAGCCAGCGTCAATATTACACTACATTTTTGTCTTCATCGGCTAGTCGATAATCTGGTGGAGTGGATCACTTGAAGGAAAATTGCAGAGGTTCTTCTAGATTACGGCTCAGGCGGTGAAGACAGAAATTTACTCCAATTAGGATTAATGTCAGCAGCACAAATACCCTCAATATTAACATTATCAGCAGTAACACAGCCAGCACTTGATTTAATATCACCAGCACTAATACAATCAGCATTACCAACACTAACACCACTGTGACGAACACCACCAACACTAACTTCACTTGCACTAATGAACAATAATTTCTCCAGTAGCAACACCATCAACCGTAGAATTACCGGCACTACCATCACAGGCCAGGTCGATAAAGTAGTTAAAAAGGCATACGGAATGCTTTCCTTTATTAGCCGAGGCATAGAATGCAAGAGCAGGGTAGTTATGCTCAAACTGTATACAACATTAGTTAGGCCACAGCTTGAGTATTGCGTGCAGTTCTGGTCACCACATTACAGGAAGGATGTGATTGCACTAGACAGGACACAGAGGAGATTTACGAGGATGTTGCCTGGACTGGACAATTTAGCTATGAGGAAAGATTGGATAGGGGGCTGGGGTTGTTATCCTTGGAATAGAGGAGGCTGAAGGGAGACCTCATTGAGGTGTATAAAATTATGAGGTGCCTAGATAGAGTGGATAGGAAGGACCTATTTCCCTTAGCAGAGGGGTCAATAACCAGGAGGCATAGATTTAAAGTAATTAGTAGAAGAATTAGAGGGGAGGTGTGGAAACATTTCATCACCCAGAGGGTGGTGGGGGTCTGGAACTCACTGCCTGAAAGGGTGGTAGAGGCAGAAACCCTCATCACATTTAAAAAGTACTTATACCCTGTATGTGCACTTAAAGAGCCGTAATCTACAGGGCTACGGACCTAGAGCTGGAAGGTGGGATTAGGCCGGGGAACTCTTTTTCGAGCAGCACAATTTTTCTCTGATTCTATGAACACCAGCACTAGTACCAGTACTATTGAAACAAATACTGGCAACACTGATACTATCATGAACCAAAGTCACCAACATTACGACCAACAATGCTAAAAAATCCAGCATTAACACCACCATACTAACATTGTAATATTGACTGCACTAACACTAGCAGAGTTAATATTGACAGTACTAATACTACCTGACCAACATTCGTAAATATGTATAACCCCAAATTTTTGGATTAGCTTTATTCTCTCATTCTTAACATGCTTATGCAAAACCCTCAGCTGACCTCTTGTGTGTTCCATCTACAATATGCACTGCAGCAACTCGCCAAGGCTTCTTCAACAGCACCTCCCAAACCCGTGACCTCTACCAGCTACAAGTACCAGGGCAGCAGGTGCATGGGAATACCACCAGCTCCACGTTCCTCTCCAAGTTACACACCATCCTGACTTGAAAATATATCACCGTTCCTTCATCGTCGCTGGGTCAAAATCCTGGAACCCCCTCCCTAACAGCACCGTGGGAGTACCTTCACCACACGGTTTTATAAGTCGACTCAGCACCACCTTCTTAAGGGCAATTGGGATGGGCAATAAATGCTGGCCTTGCCAGCGATGGCCACATTCCGTAAATGAATTAGAAAAAAGAGATATCTACATCTTTGGGAAACACTGAAATATTTAAATATGTTAATGCAATTCACTACGCAGCAAATTAGCAGTGTGTTGCACTGAACCCATTTCTCTTGGAAACAAATGTACCTCAGCTGACCGCTTGATTAGTGTTTACAAGTGGGGCTCTGCAGTTATCGGTGAATGGGGTTGTGCAGTTATCAGTGAATGGGATTGTGCAGTTATCAGTGAATGGGGCTCTGCAGTTATCGGTGAATGGGGTTGTGCAGTTATCAGTGAATGGGGCTCTGCAGTTATCGGTGAATGGGGTTGTGCAGTTATCAGTGAATGGGGCTCTGCAGTTATCGGTGAATGGGGTTGTGCAGTTATCAGTGAATGGGATTGTGCAGTTATCAGTGAATGGGATTGTGCAGTTATCAATGAATGGGATTGTGCAGTTATCAGTGAATGGGGTTGTACAGTTATCAGTGAATGGGATTGTGCAGTTATCAGTGAATGGGATTGTGCAGTTATCAGTGAATGGGATTGTGCAGTTATCAGTGAATGGGATTGTGCAGTTTTCAGTGAATGGGATTGTGCAGTTATCAGTGAATGGGGTTGTGCAGTTATCAGTGAATGGGATTGTGCAGTTATCAGTGAATGGGGTTGTGCAGTTATCAGTGAATGGGATTGTGCAGTTATCAGTGAATGGGATTGTGCAGTTATCAGTGAATGGGATTGTGCAGTTATCAGTGAATGAGGTTGTGCAGTTATCAGTGAATGGGATTGTGCAGTAATCAGTGAATGGGATTGTGCAGTTATCAGTGAATGGGATTGTGCAGTTAGCAGTGAATGGGATTGTGCAGTTATCAGTGAATGGGATTGTGCAGTTATCAATGAATGGGATTGTGCAGTTATCAGTGAATGAGGTTATGCAGTTATCAGTGAATGGGATTGTGCAGTTATCAATGAATGAGGTTGTGCAGTTATCAGTGAATGGGGTTGTGCAGTTATCAGTGAATGGGATTGTGCAGTTATCAGTGAATGGGGTTGTGCAGTTATCAGTGAATGGGATTGTGCAGTTATCAGTGAATGGGGTTGTGCAGTTATCAGTGAATGGGGTTGTGCAGTTATCAGTGAATGAGATTGTGCAGTTATCAGTGAATGCGGTTGTGCAGTTATCAGTGAATGGGATTGTGCAGTTATCAGTGAATGGGATTGTGCAGTTATCAGTGAATGGGATTGTGCAGTTATCAATGAATGAGGTTGTGCAGTTATCAGTGAATGGGATTGTGCAGTTATCAATGAATGAGGTTGTGCAGTTATCAGTGAATGGGATTGTGCAGTTATCAGTGAATGGGATTGTGCAGTTATCAGTGAATGGGATTGTGCAGTTATCAATGAATGGGGTTGTGCAGTTATCAGTGAATGAGGTTGTGCAGTTATCAGTGAATGGGGTTGTGCAGTTATCAGTGAATGGGATTGTGCAGTTATCAGTGAATGGGATTGTGCAGTTATCAGTGAATGGGATTATGCAGTTATCAGTGAATGGGATTGTGCAGTTATCAGTGAATGGGATTGTGCAGTTATCAGTGAATGGGATTCTGCAGTTATCAATGAATGAGGTTGTGCAGTTATCAGTGAATGGGATTGTGCAGTTATCAGTGAATGGGATTGTGCAGTTATCAGTGAATGGGATTGTGCAGTTATCAGTGAATGGGATTGTGCAGTTATCAGTGAATGGGACTGTGCAGTTATCAGTGAATGGGATTGTGCAGTTATCAGTGAATGGGATTGTGCAGTTATCAGTGAATGGGACTGTGCAGTTATCAGTGAATGGGATTGCGCAGTTATCAGTGAATGGGATTGTGCAGTTATCAGTGAATGGGATTGTGCAGTTATCAGTGAATGGGATTGTGCAGTTATCAGTGAATGGGATTGTGCAGTTATCAGTGAATGGGATTGTGCAGTTATCAGTGAATGGGACTGTGCAGTTATCAGTGAATGGGATTGGGCAGTTATCAGTGAATGGGATTGTGCAGTTACCAGTGAATGGGATTGTGCAGTTATCAGTGAATGGGATTGTGCAGTTATCAGTGAATGGGATTGTGCAGTTATCAGTGAATGGGATTGTGCAGTTATCAGTGAATGGGATTGTGCAGTTATCAGTGAATGGGATTGTGCAGTTATCAGTGAATGGGATTGTGCAGTTATCAGTGAATGGGATTATGCAGTTATCAGTGAATGGGATTGTGCAGTTATCAGTGAATGGGATTGTGCAGTTATCAGTGAATGGGATTGTGCAGTTATCAGTGAATGAGGTTGTGCAGTTATCAGTGAATGAGGTTGTGCAGTTATCAGTGAATTGGATTATGCAGTTATCAGTGAATGGGATTGTGCAGTTATCAATGAATGGAGTTGTGCAGTTATCAGTGAATGGGATTGTGCAGTTATCAGTGAATGGGATTATGCAGTTATCAGTGAATGGGATTGTGCAGTTATCCGTGAATGGGACTGTGCAGTTATCAGTGAATGGGATTGTACAGTTATCAGTGAATGGGGTTGTGCAGTTATCAGTGAATTGGGTTGTGCAGTTATCAGCGAATGGGATTGTGCAGTTATCAGTGAATGGGATTGTGCAGTTATCAGTGAATGGGGTTGTGCAGTTATCAGTGAATGGGATTGTGCAGTTATCAGTGAATGGGATTGTGCAGTTATCAGTGAATGAGGTTGTGCAGTTATCAGTGAATGGGATTGTGCAGTAATCAGTGAATGGGATTGTGCAGTTATCAGTGAATGGGATTGTGCAGTTAGCAGTGAATGGGATTGTGCAGTTATCAGTGAATGGGATTGTGCAGTTATCAATGAATGGGATTGTGCAGTTATCAGTGAATGAGGTTAAGCAGTTATCAGTGAATGGGATTGTGCAGTTATCAATGAATGAGGTTGTGCAGTTATCAGTGAATGGGGTTGTGCAGTTATCAGTGAATGGGATTGTGCAGTTATCAGTGAATGGGGTTGTGCAGTTATCAGTGAAGGGGTTGTGCAGTTATCAGTGAATGGGGTTGTGCAGTTATCAGTCAATGGGGTTGTGCAGTTATCAGTGAATGAGATTGTGCAGTTATCAGTGAATGCGGTTGTGCAGTTATCAGTGAATGGGATTGTGCAGTTATCAGTGAATGGGATTGTGCAGTTATCAGTGAATGGGATTGTGCAGTTATCAATGAATGAGGTTGTGCAGTTATCAGTGAATGGGATTGTGCAGTTATCAATGAATGAGGTTGTGCAGTTATCAGTGAATGGGATTGTGCAGTTATCAGTGAATGGGATTGTGCAGTTATCAGTGAATGGGATTGTGCAGTTATCAATGAATGGGGTTGTGCAGTTATCAGTGAATGAGGTTGTGCAGTTATCAGTGAATGGGGTTGTGCAGTTATCAGTGAATGGGATTGTGCAGTCATCAGTGAATGAGATTGTGCAGTTATCAGTGAATGGGATTATGCAGTTATCAGTGAATGGGATTGTGCAGTTATCAGTGAATGGGATTGTGCAGTTATCAGTGAATGGGATTCTGCAGTTATCAATGAATGAGGTTGTGCAGTTATCAGTGAATGGGATTGTGCAGTTATCAGTGAATGGGATTGTGCAGTTATCAGTGAATGGGATTGTGCAGTTATCAGTGAATGGGATTGTGCAGTTATCAGTGAATGGGACTGTGCAGTTATCAGTGAATGGGATTGTGCAGTTATCAGTGAATGGGATTGTGCAGTTATCAGTGAATGGGACTGTGCAGTTATCAGTGAAAGGGATTGCGCAGTTATCAGTGAATGGGATTGTGCAGTTATCAGTGAATGGGATTGTGCAGTTATCAGTGAATGGGATTGTGCAGTTATCAGTGAATGGGATTGTGCAGTTATCAGTGAATGGGATTGTGCAGTTATCAGTGAATGGGACTGTGCAGTTATCAGTGAATGGGATTGGGCAGTTATCAGTGAATGGGATTGTGCAGTTACCAGTGAATGGGATTGTGCAGTTATCAGTGAATGGGATTGTGCAGTTATCAGTGAATGGGATTGTGCAGTTATCAGTGAATGGGATTGTGCAGTTATCAGTGAATGGGATTGTGCAGTTATCAGTGAATGGGATTGTGCAGTTATCAGTGAATGGGATTGTGCAGTTATCAGTGAATGGGATTATGCAGTTATCAGTGAATGGGATTGTGCAGTTATCAGTGAATGGGATTGTGCAGTTATCAGTGAATGGGATTGTGCAGTTATCAGTGAATGAGGTTGTGCAGTTATCAGTGAATGAGGTTGTGCAGTTATCAGTGAATTGGATTATGCAGTTATCAGTGAATGGGATTGTGCAGTTATCAATGAATGGAGTTGTGCAGTTATCAGTGAATGGGATTGTGCAGTTATCAGTGAATGGGATTATGCAGTTATCAGTGAATGGGATTGTGCAGTTATCCGTGAATGGGACTGTGCAGTTATCAGTGAATGGGATTGTACAGTTATCAGTGAATGGGGTTGTGCAGTTATCAGTGAATTGGGTTGTGCAGTTATCAGCGAATGGGATTGTGCAGTTATCAGTGAATGGGATTGTGCAGTTATCAGTGAATTGGGTTGTGCAGTTATCAGTGAATGAGATTGTGCAGTTATCAGTGAACGAGGTTGTGTAGTTATCAGTGAATGGGGTTGTGCAGTTATCAGTGAATGGGGTTGTGCAGTTATCAGTGAATGGGATTGTGCAGTTATCAGTGAATGGGATTGTGCAGTTATCAGTGAATGGGGTTGTGCAGTTATCAGTGAATGGGATTGTGCAGTTATCAGTGAATGAGGTTGTGCAGTTATCAGTGAATGGGATTGTGCAGTTATCAGTGAATGGGATTATGCAGTTATCAGTGAATGGGATTGTGCAGTTATCAATGAATGGAGTTGTGCAGTTATCAGTGAATGGGATTGTGCAGTTATCAGTGAATGGGATTATGCAGTTATCAGTGAATGGGACTGTGCAGTTATCAGTGAATGGGATTGTACAGTTATCAGTGAATGGGGTTGTGCAGTTTAAGTGAATTGGGTTGTGCAGTTATCAGCGAATGGGATTGTGCAGTTATCAGTGAATGGGATTGTGCAGTTATCAGTGAATTGGGTTGTGCAGTTATCAGTGAATGGGATTGTGCAGTTATCAGTGAATGGGATTGTACAGTTATAAGTGAATGGGGTTGTGCAGTAATCAGTGAATGGGATTGTGCAGTTATCAGTGAATGGGGTTGTGCAGTTATCAGTGAATGGGATTGTGCAGTTATCAGTGAATGGGATTGTGCAGTTATCAGTGAATGGGATTGTGCAGTTATCAGTGAATGGGGTTGTGCAGTTATCAGTGAATGGGATTGTGCAGTTATCAGTGAATGGGATTGTGCAGTTATCAGTGAATGGGAAAATGCAGTTATCAGTGAATGAGGTTGTGCAGTTATCAGTGAATGGGATTGTGCAGTTATCAGTGAATGAGGTTGTGCAGTTATCAGTGAATGGGATTGTGCAGTTATCAGTGAATGGGATTGCGCAGTTATCAGTGAATGAGGTTGTGCAGTTATCAGTGAATGGGATTGTGCAGTTATCAGTGAATGGGATTATGCAGTCATCAGTGAATGGGATTGTGCAGTTATCAGTGAATGAGGTTGTGCAGTTATCAGTGAATGGGATTGTGCAGTTATCAGTGAATAGGATTATGCAGTTATCATTGAAAGGGATTGTGCAGTTATCAGTGAGTGGGATTGTGCAGTTATCAGTGAATGGGGTTGTGCAGTTATCAGTGAATGGGATTGTGCAGTTATCAGTGAATGAGGTTGTGCAGTTATCAGTAAATGGGATTGTGCAGTTATCAGTGAATGGGATTGCGCAGTTATCAGTGAATGGGGTTGTGCAGTTATCAGTGAATGGGATTGTGCAGTTATCAGTGAATGGGATTATGCAGTCATCAGTGAATGGGATTGTGCAGTTATCAGTAAATGGGGTTGTGCAGTTATCAATGAATGGGATTGTGCAGTTATCAGTAAATGGGGTTGTGCAGTTATCAATGAATGGGATTGTGCAGTTATCAGTGAATGGGATTGTGCAGTTATCAGTGAATGGGGTTGTGCAGTTATCAGTGAATGGGATTGTGCAGTTATCAGTGAATGAGGTTGTGCAGTTATCAGTGAATGGGATTGTGCAGTTATCAGTGAATGGGATTGCGCAGTTATCAGTGAATGAGGTTGTGCAGTTATCAGTGAATGGGACTGTGCAGTTATCAGTGAATGGGATTATGCAGTCATCAGTGAATGGGATTGTGCAGTTATCAGTGAATGAGGTTGTGCAGTTATCAGTGAATGGGATTGTGCAGTTATCAGTGAATAGGATTGTGCAGTTAGCAGTGAATGGGATTGTGCAGTTATCAGTGAATGGGATTGTGCAGTTATCAGTGAATGGGATTGTGCAGTTATCAGTGAATGGGATTGTGCAGTTTTCAGTGAATGGGATTGTGCAGTTATCAGTGAATGGGGTTGTGCAGTTATCAGTGAATGGGATTGTGCAGTTATCAGTGAATGGGATTGTGCAGTTATCAGTGAATGGGATTGTGCAGTTATCAGTGAATGGGATTGTGCAGTTATCAGTGAATGGGATTGTGCAGTTATCAGTGAATGAGGTTGTGCAGTTATCAGTGAATGGGATTGTGCAGTAATCAGTGAATGGGATTGTGCAGTTATCAGTGAATGGGATTGTGCAGTTAGCAGTGAATGGGATTGTGCAGTTATCAGTGAATGGGATTGTGCAGTTATCAATGAATGGGATTGTGCAGTTATCAGTGAATGAGGTTATGCAGTTATCAGTGAATGGGATTGTGCAGTTATCAATGAATGAGGTTGTGCAGTTATCAGTGAATGGGGTTGTGCAGTTATCAGTGAATGGGATTGTGCAGTTATCAGTGAATGGGGTTGTGCAGTTATCAGTGAATGGGATTGTGCAGTTATCAGTGAATGGGGTTGTGCAGTTATCAGTGAATGGGGTTGTGCAGTTATCAGTGAATGAGATTGTGCAGTTATCAGTGAATGCGGTTGTGCAGTTATCAGTGAATGGGATTGTGCAGTTATCAGTGAATGGGATTGTGCAGTTATCAGTGAATGGGATTGTGCAGTTATCAATGAATGAGGTTGTGCAGTTATCAGTGAATGGGATTGTGCAGTTATCAATGAATGAGGTTGTGCAGTTATCAGTGAATGGGATTGTGCAGTTATCAGTGAATGGGATTGTGCAGTTATCAGTGAATGGGATTGTGCAGTTATCAATGAATGGGGTTGTGCAGTTATCAGTGAATGAGGTTGTGCAGTTATCAGTGAATGGGGTTGTGCAGTTATCAGTGAATGGGATTGTGCAGTTATCAGTGAATGGGATTGTGCAGTTATCAGTGAATGGGATTATGCAGTTATCAGTGAATGGGATTGTGCAGTTATCAGTGAATGGGATTGTGCAGTTATCAGTGAATGGGATTCTGCAGTTATCAATGAATGAGGTTGTGCAGTTATCAGTGAATGGGATTGTGCAGTTATCAGTGAATGGGATTGTGCAGTTATCAGTGAATGGGATTGTGCAGTTATCAGTGAATGGGATTGTGCAGTTATCAGTGAATGGGACTGTGCAGTTATCAGTGAATGGGATTGTGCAGTTATCAGTGAATGGGATTGTGCAGTTATCAGTGAATGGGACTGTGCAGTTATCAGTGAATGGGATTGCGCAGTTATCAGTGAATGGGATTGTGCAGTTATCAGTGAATGGGATTGTGCAGTTATCAGTGAATGGGATTGTGCAGTTATCAGTGAATGGGATTGTGCAGTTATCAGTGAATGGGATTGTGCAGTTATCAGTGAATGGGACTGTGCAGTTATCAGTGAATGGGATTGGGCAGTTATCAGTGAATGGGATTGTGCAGTTACCAGTGAATGGGATTGTGCAGTTATCAGTGAATGGGATTGTGCAGTTATCAGTGAATGGGATTGTGCAGTTATCAGTGAATGGGATTGTGCAGTTATCAGTGAATGGGATTGTGCAGTTATCAGTGAATGGGATTGTGCAGTTATCAGTGAATGGGATTGTGCAGTTATCAGTGAATGGGATTATGCAGTTATCAGTGAATGGGATTGTGCAGTTATCAGTGAATGGGATTGTGCAGTTATCAGTGAATGGGATTGTGCAGTTATCAGTGAATGAGGTTGTGCAGTTATCAGTGAATGAGGTTGTGCAGTTATCAGTGAATTGGATTATGCAGTTATCAGTGAATGGGATTGTGCAGTTATCAATGAATGGAGTTGTGCAGTTATCAGTGAATGGGATTGTGCAGTTATCAGTGAATGGGATTATGCAGTTATCAGTGAATGGGATTGTGCAGTTATCCGTGAATGGGACTGTGCAGTTATCAGTGAATGGGATTGTACAGTTATCAGTGAATGGGGTTGTGCAGTTATCAGTGAATTGGGTTGTGCAGTTATCAGCGAATGGGATTGTGCAGTTATCAGTGAATGGGATTGTGCAGTTATCAGTGAATGGGGTTGTGCAGTTATCAGTGAATGGGATTGTGCAGTTATCAGTGAATGGGATTGTGCAGTTATCAGTGAATGAGGTTGTGCAGTTATCAGTGAATGGGATTGTGCAGTAATCAGTGAATGGGATTGTGCAGTTATCAGTGAATGGGATTGTGCAGTTAGCAGTGAATGGGATTGTGCAGTTATCAGTGAATGGGATTGTGCAGTTATCAATGAATGGGATTGTGCAGTTATCAGTGAATGAGGTTAAGCAGTTATCAGTGAATGGGATTGTGCAGTTATCAATGAATGAGGTTGTGCAGTTATCAGTGAATGGGGTTGTGCAGTTATCAGTGAATGGGATTGTGCAGTTATCAGTGAATGGGGTTGTGCAGTTATCAGTGAAGGGGTTGTGCAGTTATCAGTGAATGGGGTTGTGCAGTTATCAGTCAATGGGGTTGTGCAGTTATCAGTGAATGAGATTGTGCAGTTATCAGTGAATGCGGTTGTGCAGTTATCAGTGAATGGGATTGTGCAGTTATCAGTGAATGGGATTGTGCAGTTATCAGTGAATGGGATTGTGCAGTTATCAATGAATGAGGTTGTGCAGTTATCAGTGAATGGGATTGTGCAGTTATCAATGAATGAGGTTGTGCAGTTATCAGTGAATGGGATTGTGCAGTTATCAGTGAATGGGATTGTGCAGTTATCAGTGAATGGGATTGTGCAGTTATCAATGAATGGGGTTGTGCAGTTATCAGTGAATGAGGTTGTGCAGTTATCAGTGAATGGGGTTGTGCAGTTATCAGTGAATGGGATTGTGCAGTCATCAGTGAATGAGATTGTGCAGTTATCAGTGAATGGGATTATGCAGTTATCAGTGAATGGGATTGTGCAGTTATCAGTGAATGGGATTGTGCAGTTATCAGTGAATGGGATTCTGCAGTTATCAATGAATGAGGTTGTGCAGTTATCAGTGAATGGGATTGTGCAGTTATCAGTGAATGGGATTGTGCAGTTATCAGTGAATGGGATTGTGCAGTTATCAGTGAATGGGATTGTGCAGTTATCAGTGAATGGGACTGTGCAGTTATCAGTGAATGGGATTGTGCAGTTATCAGTGAATGGGATTGTGCAGTTATCAGTGAATGGGACTGTGCAGTTATCAGTGAAAGGGATTGCGCAGTTATCAGTGAATGGGATTGTGCAGTTATCAGTGAATGGGATTGTGCAGTTATCAGTGAATGGGATTGTGCAGTTATCAGTGAATGGGATTGTGCAGTTATCAGTGAATGGGATTGTGCAGTTATCAGTGAATGGGACTGTGCAGTTATCAGTGAATGGGATTGGGCAGTTATCAGTGAATGGGATTGTGCAGTTACCAGTGAATGGGATTGTGCAGTTATCAGTGAATGGGATTGTGCAGTTATCAGTGAATGGGATTGTGCAGTTATCAGTGAATGGGATTGTGCAGTTATCAGTGAATGGGATTGTGCAGTTATCAGTGAATGGGATTGTGCAGTTATCAGTGAATGGGATTGTGCAGTTATCAGTGAATGGGATTATGCAGTTATCAGTGAATGGGATTGTGCAGTTATCAGTGAATGGGATTGTGCAGTTATCAGTGAATGGGATTGTGCAGTTATCAGTGAATGAGGTTGTGCAGTTATCAGTGAATGAGGTTGTGCAGTTATCAGTGAATTGGATTATGCAGTTATCAGTGAATGGGATTGTGCAGTTATCAATGAATGGAGTTGTGCAGTTATCAGTGAATGGGATTGTGCAGTTATCAGTGAATGGGATTATGCAGTTATCAGTGAATGGGATTGTGCAGTTATCCGTGAATGGGACTGTGCAGTTATCAGTGAATGGGATTGTACAGTTATCAGTGAATGGGGTTGTGCAGTTATCAGTGAATTGGGTTGTGCAGTTATCAGCGAATGGGATTGTGCAGTTATCAGTGAATGGGATTGTGCAGTTATCAGTGAATTGGGTTGTGCAGTTATCAGTGAATGAGATTGTGCAGTTATCAGTGAACGAGGTTGTGTAGTTATCAGTGAATGGGGTTGTGCAGTTATCAGTGAATGGGGTTGTGCAGTTATCAGTGAATGGGATTGTGCAGTTATCAGTGAATGGGATTGTGCAGTTATCAGTGAATGGGGTTGTGCAGTTATCAGTGAATGGGATTGTGCAGTTATCAGTGAATGAGGTTGTGCAGTTATCAGTGAATGGGATTGTGCAGTTATCAGTGAATGGGATTATGCAGTTATCAGTGAATGGGATTGTGCAGTTATCAATGAATGGAGTTGTGCAGTTATCAGTGAATGGGATTGTGCAGTTATCAGTGAATGGGATTATGCAGTTATCAGTGAATGGGACTGTGCAGTTATCAGTGAATGGGATTGTACAGTTATCAGTGAATGGGGTTGTGCAGTTTAAGTGAATTGGGTTGTGCAGTTATCAGCGAATGGGATTGTGCAGTTATCAGTGAATGGGATTGTGCAGTTATCAGTGAATTGGGTTGTGCAGTTATCAGTGAATGGGATTGTGCAGTTATCAGTGAATGGGATTGTACAGTTATAAGTGAATGGGGTTGTGCAGTAATCAGTGAATGGGATTGTGCAGTTATCAGTGAATGGGGTTGTGCAGTTATCAGTGAATGGGATTGTGCAGTTATCAGTGAATGGGATTGTGCAGTTATCAGTGAATGGAATTGTGCAGTTATCAGTGAATGGGGTTGTGCAGTTATCAGTGAATGGGATTGTGCAGTTATCAGTGAATGGGATTGTGCAGTTATCAGTGAATGGGAAAATGCAGTTATCAGTGAATGAGGTTGTGCAGTTATCAGTGAATGGGATTGTGCAGTTATCAGTGAATGAGGTTGTGCAGTTATCAGTGAATGGGATTGTGCAGTTATCAGTGAATGGGATTGCGCAGTTATCAGTGAATGAGGTTGTGCAGTTATCAGTGAATGGGATTGTGCAGTTATCAGTGAATGGGATTATGCAGTCATCAGTGAATGGGATTGTGCAGTTATCAGTGAATGAGGTTGTGCAGTTATCAGTGAATGGGATTGTGCAGTTATCAGTGAATAGGATTATGCAGTTATCATTGAAAGGGATTGTGCAGTTATCAGTGAGTGGGATTGTGCAGTTATCAGTGAATGGGGTTGTGCAGTTATCAGTGAATGGGATTGTGCAGTTATCAGTGAATGAGGTTGTGCAGTTATCAGTAAATGGGATTGTGCAGTTATCAGTGAATGGGATTGCGCAGTTATCAGTGAATGGGGTTGTGCAGTTATCAGTGAATGGGATTGTGCAGTTATCAGTGAATGGGATTATGCAGTCATCAGTGAATGGGATTGTGCAGTTATCAGTAAATGGGGTTGTGCAGTTATCAATGAATGGGATTGTGCAGTTATCAGTAAATGGGGTTGTGCAGTTATCAATGAATGGGATTGTGCAGTTATCAGTGAATGGGATTGTGCAGTTATCAGTGAATGGGGTTGTGCAGTTATCAGTGAATGGGATTGTGCAGTTATCAGTGAATGAGGTTGTGCAGTTATCAGTGAATGGGATTGTGCAGTTATCAGTGAATGGGATTGCGCAGTTATCAGTGAATGAGGTTGTGCAGTTATCAGTGAATGGGACTGTGCAGTTATCAGTGAATGGGATTATGCAGTCATCAGTGAATGGGATTGTGCAGTTATCAGTGAATGAGGTTGTGCAGTTATCAGTGAATGGGATTGTGCAGTTATCAGTGAATAGGATTATGCAGTTATCATTGAAAGGGATTGTGCAGTTATCAGTGAGTGGGATTGTGCAGTTATCAGTGAATGAGGTTGTGCAGTTATCAGTGAGTGGGATTGTGCAGTTATCAGTGAATGAGGTTGTGCAGTTATCAGTGAATGGGATTGTGCAGTTATCAGTGAATGGGATTATGCAGTTATCAGTGAAAGGGATTGTGCAGTTATCAGTGAGTGGGATTGTGCAGTTATCAGTGAATTGGATTGTGCAGTTATCAGTGAATGGGATTGTGCAGTTATCAGTGAATGAGGTTGTGCAGTTATCAGTGAATGGGATTGTGCAGTTATCAGTGAATGGGGTTGTGCAGTTATCAGTGAATTGGGTTGTGCAGTTATCAGCGAAAGGGATTGTGCAGTTATCAGTGAATGGGATTGTGCAGTTATCAGTTAATGGGGTTGTGCAGTTATCAGTGAATGGGATTGTGCAGTTATCAGTGAATGGGATTGTTCAGTTATAAGTGAATGAGGTTGTGCAGTTATCAGTGAATGGGATTATGTAGTTATCAGTGAATGAGGATGTGCAGTTATCAGTGAATGGGATTGTGCAGTTATCAGTGAATGAGGTTGTGCAGTTATCAGTGAATGGGATTGTGCAGTTATCAGTGAATGGGATTGTGCAGTTATCAGTGAATGAGGTTGTGCAGTTATCAGTGAATGGGATTATGCAGTTATCAGTGAATGAGGTTGTGCAGTTATTAGTGAATGGGATTGTGCAGTTATCAGTGAATGAGGTTGTGCAGTTATCAGTGAATTGGGTTGTGCAGTTATCAGCGAATGGGATTGTGCAGTTATCAGTGAATGGGATTATGCAGTTATCAGTGAATGAGGTTGTGCAGTTATCAGTGAATGGGATTGTGCAGTTATCAGTGAATGAGGTTGTGCAGTTATCAGTGAATGGGATTATGCAGTTATCAGTGAATGAGGTTGTGCAGTTATTAGTGAATGGGATTGTGCAGTTATCAGTGAATGGGACTGTGCAGTTATCAGCGAATTGGGTTGTGCAGTTATCAGCGAATGGGATTGTGCAGTTATCAGTGAATGGGATTGTGCAGTTATCAGTGAATGGGATTGTGCAGTTATCAGTTAATGGGGTTGTGCAGTTATCAGTGAATGGGATTGTGCAGTTATCAGTGAATGGGATTGTGCAGTTATCAGTGAATGGGATTGTGCAGTTATCAGTGAATGGGATTGTGCAGTTATCAGTGAATGGGGTTGTGCAGTTATCAGTGAATGGGATTGTGCAGTTATCAGTGAATGGGATTGTGCAGTTATCAGTTAATGGGGTTGTGCAGTTATCAGTGAATGGGATTGTGCAGTTATCAGTGAATGGGATTGTGCAGTTATAAGTGAATGAGGTTGTGCAGTTATCAGTGAATGGGATTATGCAGTTATCAGTGAATGAGGTTGTCCAGTTATCAGTGAATGGGATTGTGCAGTTATCAGCGAATGAGGTTGTGCAGTTATCAGTGAATGGGGTTGTGCAGTTATCAGTGAATGGGATTGTGCAGTTATCAGCGACTGGGATTGTGCAGTTATCAGCGAATGGGATTGTGCAGTTATCAGTGAATGGGATTGTGCAGTTATCAGCGAATTAGGTTGTGCAGTTATCAGTGAATGGGATTTTGCAGCTATCAGTGAATGAGATTGTGCAGTTATCAGCGATTGGGATTGTGCAGTTATCAGTGAATGGGATTGTGCAGTTATCAGTGAATGGGATTGTGCAGTTATCAGTGAATGGGATTGTGCAGTTATCAGTGAATGGGATTGTACAGTTATCAGTAAATGGGGTTGTGCAGTTATCAGTGAATGGGATTGTGCAGTTATCAGTGAATGGGGTTGTGCAGTTATCAGTGAATGGGATTGTGCAGTTATCAGTGAATGGGATTGTGCAGTTATCAGTGAATGGGGTTGTGCAGTTATCAGTGAATGGGATTGGGCAGTTACCAGTGAACGGGATTGTGCAGTTATAAGTGAATGAGGTTGTGCAGTTATCAGTGAATGGGATAATGCAGTTATCAGTGAATGAGGTTGTGCAGTTATCAGCGAATGAGGTTGTGCAGTTATCAGTGAATGGGGTTGTGCAGTTATCAGTGAATGGGATTGTGCAGTTATCAGTGAATGAGGTTGTGCAGTTATCAGTGAATGGGATTGTGCAGTTATCAGTGAATGGGATTGTGCAGTTATCAGTGAATGAGGTTGTGCAGTTATCAGTGAATGGGATTGTGCAGTTATCAGTGAATGGGATTATGCAGTCATCAGTGAATGGGATTGTGCAGTTATCAGTGAATGAGGTTGTGCAGTTATCAGTGAATGGGATTGTGCAGTTATCAGTGAGTGGGATTGTGCAGTTATCAGTGATTAAGGTTGTGCAGTTATCAGTGAGTGGGATTGTGCAGTTATCAGTGAATGAGGTTGTGCAGTTGTCAGTGAATGGGATTGTGCAGTTATCAGTGAATGGGATTATGCAGTTATCAGTGAATGGGATTGTGCAGTTATCAGTGAATGAGGTTGTGCAGTTATCAGTAAATGGGATTGTGCAGTTATCAGTGAATGGGATTGCGCAGTTATCAGTGAATGGGGTTGTGCAGTTATCAGTGAATGGGATTGTGCAGTTATCAGTGAATGGGATTATGCAGTCATCAGTGAATGGGATTGTGCAGTTATCAGTAAATGGGGTTGTGCAGTTATCAATGAATGGGATTGTGCAGTTATCAGTAAATGGGGTTGTGCAGTTATCAATGAATGGGATTGTGCAGTTATCAGTGAATGGGATTGTGCAGTTATCAGTGAATGGGGTTGTGCAGTTATCAGTGAATGGGATTGTGCAGTTATCAGTGAATGAGGTTGTGCAGTTATCAGTGAATGGGATTGTGCAGTTATCAGTGAATGGGATTGCGCAGTTATCAGTGAATGAGGTTGTGCAGTTATCAGTGAATGGGACTGTGCAGTTATCAGTGAATGGGATTATGCAGTCATCAGTGAATGGGATTGTGCAGTTATCAGTGAATGAGGTTGTGCAGTTATCAGTGAATGGGATTGTGCAGTAATCAGTGAATAGGATTATGCAGTTATCATTGAAAGGGATTGTGCAGTTATCAGTGAGTGGGATTGTGCAGTTATCAGTGAATGAGGTTGTGCAGTTATCAGTGAGTGGGATTGTGCAGTTATCAGTGAATGAGGTTGTGCAGTTATCAGTGAATGGGATTGTGCAGTTATCAGTGAATGGGATTATGCAGTTATCAGTGAAAGGGATTGTGCAGTTATCAGTGAGTGGGATTGTGCAGTTATCAGTGAATTGGATTGTGCAGTTATCAGTGAATGGGATTGTGCAGTTATTAGTGAATGAGGTTGTGCAGTTATCAGTGAATGGGATTGTGCAGTTATCAGTGAATGGGGTTGTGCAGTTATCAGTGAATTGGGTTCTGCAGTTATTAGCGAAAGGGATTGTGCAGTTATCAGTGAATGGGATTGTGCAGTTATCAGTTAATGGGGTTGTGCAGTTATCAGTGAATGGGATTGTGCAGTTATCAGTGAATGGGATTGTTCAGTTATAAGTGAATGAGGTTGTGCAGTTATCAGTGAATGGGATTATGTAGTTATCAGTGAATGAGGATGTGCAGTTATCAGTGAATGGGATTATGCAGTTATCAGTGAATGAGGTTGTGCAGTTATTAATGAATGGGATTGTGCAGTTATCAGTGAATGGGACTGTGCAGTTATCAGCGAATTGGGTTGTGCAGTTATCAGCGAATGGGATTGTGCAGTTATCAGTGAATGGGATTGTGCAGTTATCAGTGAATGGGATTGTGCAGTTATCAGTTAATGGGGTTGTGCAGTTATCAGTGAATGGGATTGTGCAGTTATCAGTGAATGGGATTGTGCAGTTATCAGTGAATGGGATTGTGCAGTTATCAGTGAATGGGATTGTGCAGTTATCAGTGAATGGGGTTGTGCAGTTATCAGTGAATGGGATTGTGCAGTTATCAGTGAATGGGATTGTGCAGTTATCAGTTAATGGGGTTGTGCAGTTATCAGTGAATGGGATTGTGCAGTTATCAGTGAATGGGATTGTGCAGTTATAAGTGAATGAGGTTGTGCAGTTATCAGTGAATGGGATTATGCAGTTATCAGTGAATGAGGTTGTCCAGTTATCAGTGAATGGGATTGTGCAGTTATCAGCGAATGAGGTTGTGCAGTTATCAGTGAATGGGGTTGTGCAGTTATCAGTGAATGGGATTGTGCAGTTATCAGCGACTGGGATTGTGCAGTTATCAGCGAATGGGATTGTGCAGTTATCAGTGAATGGGATTGTGCAGTTATCAGCGAATTAGGTTGTGCAGTTATCAGTGAATGGGATTTTGCAGCTATCAGTGAATGAGATTGTGCAGTTATCAGCGATTGGGATTGTGCAGTTATCAGTGAATGGGATTGTGCAGTTATCAGTGAATGGGATTGTGCAGTTATCAGTGAATGGGATTGTGCAGTTATCAGTGAATGGGATTGTACAGTTATCAGTAAATGGGGTTGTGCAGTTATCAGTGAATGGGATTGTGCAGTTATCAGTGAATGGGGTTGTGCAGTTATCAGTGAACGGGATTGTGCAGTTATAAGTGAATGAGGTTGTGCAGTTATCAGTGAATGGGATAATGCAGTTATCAGTGAATGAGGTTGTGCAGTTATCAGCGAATGAGGTTGTGCAGTTATCAGTGAATGGGGTTGTGCAGTTATCAGTGAATGGGATTGTGCAGTTATCAGTGAATGAGGTTGTGCAGTTATCAGTGAATGGGATTGTGCAGTTATCAGTGAATGGGATTGTGCAGTTATCAGTGAATGAGGTTGTGCAGTTATCAGTGAATGGGATTGTGCAGTTATCAGTGAATGGGATTATGCAGTCATCAGTGAATGGGATTGTGCAGTTATCAGTGAATGAGGTTGTGCAGTTATCAGTGAATGGGATTGTGCAGTTATCAGTGAGTGGGATTGTGCAGTTATCAGTGAATAAGGTTGTGCAGTTATCAGTGAGTGGGATTGTGCAGTTATCAGTGAATGAGGTTGTGCAGTTGTCAGTGAATGGGATTGTGCAGTTATCAGTGAATGGGATTATGCAGTTATCAGTGAAAGGGATTGTGCAGTTATCAGTGAGTGGGATTGTGCAGTTATCAGTGAATGGGATTGTGCAGTTATCAGTGAATGGGATTGTGCAGTTATCAGTGAATGAGGTTGTGCAGTTATCAGTGAATGGGATTGTGCAGTTATCAGTGAATGGGATTGTACAGTTATCAGTGAATGAGGTTGTGCAGTTATCAGTGAATGGGATTGTGCAGTTATCAGTGAATGGGATTATGCAGTTATCAGTGAAAGGGATTGTGCAGTTATCAGTGAGTGGGATTGTGCAGCTATCAGTGAATGGGATTGTGCAGTTATCAGTGAATGGGATTGTGCAGTTATCAGTGAATGGGACTGTGCAGTTATCAGTGAATGGGATTGTACAGTTATCAGTGAATGGGATTGTGCAGTTATCAGTGAATGGGATTTTTCAGTTATAAGTGAATGAGGTTGTGCAGTTATCAGTGAAGGGGATTATGCAGTTATCAGTGAATGAGGTTGTGCAGTTATCAGTAAATGGGATTGTGCAGTTATCAGTGAATGGGATTGTGCAGTTATCAGTGAATGAGGTTGTGCAGTTATCAGTGAATGGGTTTATGCAGTTATCAGTGAATGAGGTTGTGCAGTTATTAGTGAATGGGATTGTGCAGTTATCAGTGAATGAGGTTGTGCAGTTATCAGTGAATGGGACTGTGCAGTTATCAGTGAATTGGGTTGTGCAGTTATCAGCGAATGGGATTGTGCAGTTATCAGTGAATGGGATTGTGCAGTTATCAGTGAATGGGATTGTGCAGTTATCAGTTAATGGGGTTGTGCAGTTATCAGTGAATGGGATTGTGCAGTTATCAGTGAATGGGATTGTGCAGTTATCAGTGAATGGGATTGTGCAGTTATCAGTGAATGGGATTGTGCAGTTATCAGTTAATGGGGTTGTGCAGTTATCAGTGAATGGGATTGTGCAGTTATCAGTGAATGGGATTGTACAGTTATCAGTTAATGGGGTTGTGCAGTTATCAGTGAATGGGATTGTGCAGTTATAAGTGAATGGGATTATGCAGTTATCAGTGAATGAGGTTGTGCAGTTATCAGTGAATGGGATTGTGCAGTTATCAGCGAATGAGGTTGTGCAGTTATCAGTGAATGGGGTTGTGCAGTTATCAGTGAATGGGATTGTGCAGTTATCAGCGACTGGGATTGTGCAGTTATCAGCGAATGGGATTGTGCAGTTATCAGTGAGTGGGATTGTGCAGTTATCAGTGAATTGGATTGTGCAGTTATCAGTGAATGGGATTGTGCAGTTATCAGTGAATGGGACTGTGCAGTTATCAGTGAATGGGATTGTACAGTTATCAGTGAATGGGATTGTGCAGTTATCAGTGAATGGGATTTTTCAGTTATAAGTGAATGAGGTTGTGCAGTTATCAGTGAAGGGGATTATGCAGTTATCAGTGAATGAGGTTGTGCAGTTATCAGTAAATGGGATTGTGCAGTTATCAGTGAATGGGATTGTGCAGTTATCAGTGAATGAGGTTGTGCAGTTATCAGTGAATGGGTTTATGCAGTTATCAGTGAATGAGGTTGTGCAGTTATTAGTGAATGGGATTGTGCAGTTATCAGTGAATGAGGTTGTGCAGTTATCAGTGAATGGGACTGTGCAGATTTCAGTGAATTGGGTTGTGCAGTTATCAGCGAATGGGATTGTGCAGTTATCAGTGAATGGGATTGTGCAGTTATCAGTGAATGGGATTGTGCAGTTATCAGTTAATGGGGTTGTGCAGTTATCAGTGAATGGGATTGTGCAGTTATCAGTGAATGGGATTGTGCAGTTATCAGTGAATGGGATTGTGCAGTTATCAGTGAATGGGATTGTGCAGTTATCAGTTAATGGGGTTGTGCAGTTATCAGTGAATGGGATTGTGCAGTTATCAGTGAATGGGATTGTACAGTTATCAGTTAATGGGATTGTGCAGTTATCAGTGAATGGGATTGTGCAGTTATAAGTGAATGGGATTATGCAGTTATCAGTGAATGAGGTTGTGCAGTTATCAGTGAATGGGATTGTGCAGTTATCAGCGAATGAGGTTGTGCAGTTATCAGTGAATGGGGTTGTGCAGTTATCAGTGAATGGGATTGTGCAGTTATCAGCGACTGGGATTGTGCAGTTATCAGCGAATGGGATTGTGCAGTTATTAATGAATGGGATTGTGCAGTTATCAGCGAATGAGGTTGTGCAGTTATCAGTGAATGGGATTTTGCAGCTATCAGTGAATGGGATTGTGCAGTTATCAGCGACTGGGATTGTGCAGTTATCAGCGAATGGGATTGTGCAGTTATCAGTGAATGGGATTGTGCAGTTATCAGTGAATGGGATTGTGCAGTTATCAGTGAATTGGATTATGCAGTTATCAGTGAATGGGATTGTGCAGTTATCGGTGAATGGGATTGTGCAGTTATCAGCGAATGGGATTGTGCAGTTATCAGTGAATGGGGTTGTGCAGTTATCAGTGAATGGGATTGTGCAGTTATCAGTGAATGGGATTGTGCAGTTACCAGGGAATGAGATTGTGCAGTTATCAGCGAATGGAGTTGTGCAGTTATCAGTGAATGGGATTGTGCAGTTATCAGTGAATGGGATTGTGCAGTTATCAGTGAATGGGGTTGTGCAGTTATCAGTGAATGGGGTTGTGCAGTTATCAGTCAATGGGGTTGTGCAGTTATCAGTGAATGGGATTGTGCAGTTATCAGTGAATGGGATTGTGCAGTTATCAGTGAATGGGATTGTGCAGTTATCAATGAATGGGGTTGTGCAGTTATCAGTGAATGGGATTGTACAGTTATCAGTGAATGGGATTGTGCAGTTATCAGTGAATGGGATTGTGCAGTTATCAGTGAATGGGATTGTGCAGTTATCAGTGAATGGGATTGTGCAGTTATCAGTGAATGGGATTGTGCAGTTATCAGTGAATGGGATTGTGCAGTTATCAGTGAATGGGATTGTGCAGTTATCAGTGAATGGGGTTGTGCAGTTATCAGTGAATGGGATTGTGCAGTTATCAGTGAATGGGATTGTGCAGTTATCAGTGAATGAGGTTGTGCAGTTATCAGTGAATGGGATTGTGCAGTTATCAGTGAATGAGGTTGTGCAGTTATCAGTGAATGGTATTGTGCACTTATCAGTGAATGAGGTTATGCAGTTATCAGTGAATGGGATTGTGCACTTATCAGTGAATGGGATTGTGCAGTTATCAGTGAATGAGGTTGTGCAGTTATCAGTGAATGGGGTTGTGCAGTTATCAGTGAATGGGGTTGTGCAGTTATCAGTGAATGGGATTGTGCAGTTATCAGTGAATGGGATTGTGCAGTTATCAGTGAATGGGATTGTGCAGTTATCAGTGAATGGGATTGTGCAGTTATCAGTGAATGGGATTGTGCAGTTATCAGTGAATGGGATTGTGCAGTTATCAGTGAATGGGGTTGTGCAGTTATCAGTGAATGGGATTGTGCAGTTATCAGTGAATGGGATTGTGCAGTTATCAGTGAATGGGATTGTGCAGTTATCAGTGAATGGGATTGTGCAGTTATCAGTGAATGGGATTGTGCAGTTATCAGTGAATGGGATTGTGCAGTTATCAGTGAATGGGGTTGTGCAGTTATCAGTGAATGGGGTTGTGCAGTTTTCAGTGAATGGGATTGTGCAGTTATCAGTGAATGGGATTGTGCAGTTATCAGTGAATGGGATTGTACAGTTATCAGTGAATGGGATTGTGCAGTTATCAGTGAAATTATCAGCGAATAGGATTGTGCAGTTATCAGTGAATGGGATTGTGCAGTTATCAGTGAATGGGGTTGTGCAGTTATCAGTGAATGTGATTGTGCAGTTATCAGTGAATGGGATTGTGCAGTTATCAGTGAATGGGGTTGTGCAGTTATCAGTGAATGGGATTGTGCAGTTATCAGTGAATGGGATTGTGCAGTTATCAGTGAATGGGTTTGTGCAGTTATCAATGAATGGGGTTGTGCAGTTATCAGTGAATGGGATTGTGCAGTTATCAGTGAATGGGATTGTGCAGTTATCACTGAATGTGTTTGTGCAGCTGTCAGTGAATGGGATTGTGCAGTTATCAGTGAATGGGATTGTGCAGTTATCAGTGAATGGGATTGTGCAGTTATCAGTGAATGGGATTGTGCAGTTATCAGTGAATGGGATTGTGCAGTTATCAGTGAATGGGATTGTGCAGTTATCAGTGAATGGGATTGTGCAGTTATCAGTGAATGGGATTGTGCAGTTATCAGTGAATGGGATTGTGCAGTTATCAGTGAATGGGGTTGTGCAGTTATCAGTGAATGGGATTGTGCAGTTATCAGTGAATGGGTTTGTGCAGTTATCAGTGAATGGGGTTGTGCAGTTATCAGTGAATGGGGTTGTGCAGTTATCAGTGAATGGGATTGTGCAGTTATCAGTGAATGGGATTGTACAGTTATCAGTGAATGGGATTGTGCAGTTATCAGTGAATGGGGTTGTGCAGTTATCAGTGATTGGGATTGTGCAGTTATCAGTGAATGGGATTGTGCAGTTATCAGTGAATGGGATTGTGCAGTTATCAGTGAATGGGTTTGTGCAGTTATCAGTGAATGGGATTGTGCAGTTATCAGTGAATGGGATTGTGCAGTTATCAGTGAATGGGGTTGTGCAGTTATCAGTGAATGGGATTGTGCAGTTATCAGTGAATGGGGTTGTGCAGTTATCAGTGAATGGGATTGTGCAGTTATCAGTGAATGGGGTTGTGCAGTTATCAGTAAATGGGATTGTGCAGTTATCAGTGAATGGGATTGTGCAGTTATCAGTGAATGGGGTTGTGCAGTTATCAGTGAATGGGATTGTGCAGTTATCAGTGAATGGGATTGTGCAGTTATCAGTGAATGGGATTGTGCAGTTATCAGTGAATGGGGTTGTGCAGTTATCAGTGAATGGGATTGTGCAGTTATCAGTGAATGGGATTGTGCAGTTTTCAGTGAATGGGATTGTGCAGTTATCAGTGAATGGGATTGTGCAGTTATCAGTGAATGGGATTGTACAGTTATCAGTGAATGGGATTGTGCAGTTATCAGTGAAATTATCAGCGAATAGGATTGTGCAGTTATCAGTGAATGGGATTGTGCAGTTATCAGTGAATGGGATTGTGCAGTTATCAGTGAATGGGATTGTGCAGTTATCAGTGAATGGGATTGTGCAGTTATCAGTGAATGGGATTGTGCAGTTATCAGTGAATGGGATTGTGCAGTTATCAGTGAATGGGATTGTGCAGTTATCAGTGAATGGGGTTGTGCAGTTATCAGTGAATGGGATTGTGCAGTTATCAGTGAATGGGTTTGTGCAGTTATCAGTGAATGGGGTTGTGCAGTTATCAGTGAATGGGGTTGTGCAGTTATCAGTGAATGGGATTGTGCAGTTATCAGTGAATGGGATTGTACAGTTATCAGTGAATGGGATTGTGCAGTTATCAGTGAATGGGGTTGTGCAGTTATCAGTGATTGGGATTGTGCAGTTATCAGTGAATGGGATTGTGCAGTTATCAGTGAATGGGATTGTGCAGTTATCAGTGAATGGGGTTGTGCAGTTATCAGTGAATGGGATTGTGCAGTTATCAGTGAATGGGATTGTGCAGTTATCAGTGAATGGGGTTGTGCAGTTATCAGTGAATGGGATTGTGCAGTTATCAGTGAATGGGGTTGTGCAGTTATCAGTGAATGGGATTGTGCAGTTATCAGTGAATGGGGTTGTGCAGTTATCAGTGAATGGGATTGTGCAGTTATCAGTGAATGGGATTGTGCAGTTATCAGTGAATGGGGTTGTGCAGTTATCAGTGAATGGGATTGTGCAGTTATCAGTGAATGGGATTGTGCAGTTATCAGTGAATGGGATTGTGCAGTTATCAGTGAATGGGGTTGTGCAGTTATCAGTGAATGGGATTGTGCAGTTATCAGTGAATGGGGTTGTGCAGTTATCAGTGAATGGGATTGTGCAGTTATCAGTGAATGGGGTTGTGCAGTTATCAGTGAATGGGATTGTACAGTTATCAGTGAATGGGGTTGTGCAGTTATCAGTGAATGGGATTGTACAGTTATCAGTGAATGGGGTTGTGCAGTTATCAGTGAATGGGATTGTACAGTTATCAGTGAATGAGGTTGTGCAGTTATCAGTGAATGGGATTGTACAGTTATCAGTGAATGAGGTTGTGCAGTTATCAGTGAATGGGATTGTGCAGTTATCAGTGAATGGGATTGTGCAGTTATCAGTGAGTGGGACTGTGCAGTTATCAGTGAATGGGATTGTGCAGTTATCAGTGAATGGGGTTGTGCAGTTATCAGTGAATGGGATTGTACAGTTATCAGTGAATGGGATTGTACAGTTATCAGTGAATGGGATTGTACAGTTATCAATGAATGGGGTTGTGCAGTTATCAGTGAATGGGATTGTACAGTTATCAGTGAATGGGATTGTGCAGTTATCAGTGAATGTGGTTGTGCAGTTATCAGTGAATGGGATTGTGCAGTTATCAGTGAATGGGATTGTGCAGTTATCAGTGAATGGGATTGTGCAGTTATCAGTGAATGGGGTTGTGCAGTTATCAGTGAATGGGGTTGTGCAGTTTTCAGTGAATGGGATTGTGCAGTTATCAGTGAATGGGATTGAGCAGTTATCAGTGAATGGGATTGTACAGTTATCAGTGAATGGGATTGTGCAGTTATCAGTGAATGGGATTGTGCAGTTATCAGTGAAATTATCAGCGAATAGGATTGTGCAGTTATCAGTGAATGGGATTGTGCAGTTATCAGTGAATGGGGTTGTGCAGTTATCAGCGAATGTGATTGTGCAGTTATCAGTGAATGGGATTGTGCAGTTATCAGTGAATGGGGTTGTGCAGTTATCAGTGAATGGGATTGTGCAGTTATCAGTGAATGGGATTGTGCAGTTATCAGTGAATGGGTTTGTGCAGTTATCAATGAATGGGGTTGTGCAGTTATCAGTGAATGGGATTGTACAGTTATCAGTGAATGGGATTGTGCAGTTATCAGTGAATGGGATTGTGCAGTTATCAGTGAAATTATCAGTGAATGAGGTTGTGCAGTTATCAGTGAATGGGATTGTGCAGTTATCAGTGAATGGGGTTGTGCAGTTATCAGCGAATGGGATTGTGCAGTTATCAATGAATGGGATTGTGCAGTTATCAGCGAATGAGGTTGTGCAGTTATCAGTGAATGGGATTTTGCAGCTATCAGTGAATGGGATTGTGCAGTTATCAGTGAGTGGGACTGTGCAGTTATCAGCGAATGGGATTGTGCAGTTATCAGTGAATGGGGTTGTGCAGTTATCAGTGAATGGGATTGTACAGTTATCAGTGAATGGGATTGTACAGTTATCAGTGAATGGGATTGTACAGTTATCAGTGAATGGGGTTGTGCAGTTATCAGTGAATGGGATTGTACAGTTATCAGTGAATGGGATTGTGCAGTTATCAGTGAATGGGATTGTGCAGTTATCAGTGAATGGGATTGTGCAGTTATCAGTGAATGGGATTGTGCAGTTATCAGTGAATGGGATTGTGCAGTTATCAGTGAATGGGGTTGTGCAGTTATCAGTGAATGGGGTTGTGCAGTTTTCAGTGAATGGGATTGTGCAGTTATCAGTGAATGGGATTGTGCAGTTATCAGTGAATGGGATTGTACAGTTATCAGTGAATGGGATTGTGCAGTTATCATGGAAATTATCAGCGAATAGGATTGTGCAGTTATCAGTGAAAGGGATTGTGCAGTTATCAGTGAATGGGATTGTGCAGTTATCAGCGAATGTGATTGTGCAGTTATCAGTGAATGGGATTGTGCAGTTATCAGTGAATGGGGTTGTGCAGTTATCAGTGTATGGGATTGTGCAGTTGTCAGTGAATGGGATTGTGCAGTTATCAGTGAATGGGTTTGTGCAGTTATCAATGAATGGGGTTGTGCAGTTATCAGTGAATGGGATTGTGCAGTTATCAGTGAATGGGATTGTGCAGTTATCAGTGAATGGGTTTGTGCAGCTGTCAGTGAATGGGATTGTGCAGTTATCAGTGAATGGGATTGTGCAGTTATCAGTGAATGGGATTATGCAGTTATCAGTGATGGGATTGTGCAGTTATCGGTGAATGGGATTGTGCAGTTATCAGCGAATGGGATTGTGCAGTTATCAGTGAATGGGGTTGTGCAGTTATCAGTGAATGGGATTGTGCAGTTACCAGGGAATGAGATTGTGCAGTTATCAGCGAATGGAGTTGTGCAGTTATCAGTGAATGGGATTGTGCAGTTATCAGTGAATGGGATTGTGCAGTTATCAGTGAATGGGGTTGTGCAGTTATCAGTGAATGGGGTTGTGCAGTTAGCAATGAATGGGATTGTGCAGTTATCAGTGAATGGGGTTGTGCAGTTATCAGTGAATGGGATTGTACAGTTATCAGTGAATGGGATTGTACAGTTATCAATGAATGGGGTTGTGCAGTTATCAGTGAATGGGATTGTACAGTTATCAGTGAATGGGATTGTGCAGTTATCAGTGAATGTGGTTGTGCAGTTATCAGTGAATGGGATTGTGCAGTTATCAGTGAATGGGATTGTGCAGTTATCAGTGAATGGGATTGTGCAGTTATCAGTGAATGGGGTTGTGCAGTAATCAGTGAATGGGGTTGTGCAGTTTTCAGTGAATGGGATTGTGCAGTTATCAGTGAATGGGATTGAGCAGTTATCAGTGAATGGGATTGTACAGTTATCAGTGAATGGGATTGTGCAGTTATCAGTGAATGGGATTGTGCAGTTATCAGTGAAATTATCAGCGAATAGGATTGTGCAGTTATCAGTGAATGGGATTGTGCAGTTATCAGTGAATGGGGTTGTGCAGTTATCAGCGAATGTGATTGTGCAGTTATCAGTGAATGGGATTGTGCAGTTATCAGTGAATGGGGTTGTGCAGTTATCAGTGAATGGGATTGTGCAGTTATCAGTGAATGGGATTGTGCAGTTATCAGTGAATGGGTTTGTGCAGTTATCAATGAATGGGGTTGTGCAGTTATCAGTGAATGGGATTGTACAGTTATCAGTGAATGGGATTGTGCAGTTATCAGTGAATGGGATTGTGCAGTTATCAGTGAAATTATCAGTGAATGAGGTTGTGCAGTTATCAGTGAATGGGATTGTGCAGTTATCAGTGAATGGGGTTGTGCAGTTATCAGCGAATGGGATTGTGCAGTTATCAATGAATGGGATTGTGCAGTTATCAGCGAATGAGGTTGTGCAGTTATCAGTGAATGGGATTTTGCAGCTATCAGTGAATGGGATTGTGCAGTTATCAGTGAGTGGGACTGTGCAGTTATCAGCGAATGGGATTGTGCAGTTATCAGTGAATGGGGTTGTGCAGTTATCAGTGAATGGGATTGTACAGTTATCAGTGAATGGGATTGTACAGTTATCAGTGAATGGGATTGTACAGTTATCAGTGAATGGGGTTGTGCAGTTATCAGTGAATGGGATTGTACAGTTATCAGTGAATGGGATTGTGCAGTTATCAGTGAATGGGATTGTGCAGTTATCAGTGAATGGGATTGTGCAGTTATCAGTGAATGGGATTGTGCAGTTATCAGTGAATGGGATTGTGCAGTTATCAGTGAATGGGGTTGTGCAGTTATCAGTGAATGGGGTTGTGCAGTTTTCAGTGAATGGGATTGTGCAGTTATCAGTGAATGGGATTGTGCAGTTATCAGTGAATGGGATTGTACAGTTATCAGTGAATGGGATTGTGCAGTTATCATGGAAATTATCAGCGAATAGGATTGTGCAGTTATCAGTGAAAGGGATTGTGCAGATATCAGTGAATGGGATTGTGCAGTTATCAGCGAATGTGATTGTGCAGTTATCAGTGAATGGGATTGTGCAGTTATCAGTGAATGGGGTTGTGCAGTTATCAGTGTATGGGATTGTGCAGTTGTCAGTGAATGGGATTGTGCAGTTATCAGTGAATGGGTTTGTGCAGTTATCAATGAATGGGGTTGTGCAGTTATCAGTGAATGGGATTGTGCAGTTATCAGTGAATGGGATTGTGCAGTTATCAGTGAATGGGTTTGTGCAGCTGTCAGTGAATGGGATTGTGCAGTTATCAGTGAATGGGATTGTGCAGTTATCAGTGAATGGGATTATGCAGTTATCAGTGATGGGATTGTGCAGTTATCGGTGAATGGGATTGTGCAGTTATCAGCGAATGGGATTGTGCAGTTATCAGTGAATGGGGTTGTGCAGTTATCAGTGAATGGGATTGTGCAGTTACCAGGGAATGAGATTGTGCAGTTATCAGCGAATGGAGTTGTGCAGTTATCAGTGAATGGGATTGTGCAGTTATCAGTGAATGGGATTGTGCAGTTATCAGTGAATGGGGTTGTGCAGTTATCAGTGAATGGGGTTGTGCAGTTAGCAATGAATGGGATTGTGCAGTTATCAGTGAATGGGGTTGTGCAGTTATCAGTGAATGGGATTGTGCAGTTATCAGTGAATGGGGTTGTGCAGTTCGCAATGAATGGGTTTGTGCAGTTATCAGTCAATGGGGTTGTGCAGTTATCAGTGAATGGGATTGTGCAGTTATCAGTGAATGGGATTGTGCAGTTATCAGTGAATGGGATTGTGCAGTTATCAATGAATGGGGTTGTGCAGTTATCAGTGAATGGGATTGTACAGTTATCAGTGAATGGGATTGTGCAGTTATCAGTGAATGGGATTGTGCAGTTATCAGTGAATGGGATTGTGCAGTTATCAGTGAATGGGATTGTGCAGTTATCAGTGAATGGGATTGTGCAGTTATCAGTGAATGGGATTGTGCAGTTATCAGTGAATGGGGTTGTGCAGTTATCAGTGAATGGGATTGTGCAGTTATCAGTGAATGGGATTGTGCAGTTATCAGTGAATGAGGTTGTGCAGTTATCAGTGAATGGGATTGTGCAGTTATCAGTGAATGAGGTTGTGCAGTTATCAGTGAATGGTATTGTGCACTTATCAGTGAATGAGGTTATGCAGTTATCAGTGAATGGGATTGTGCACTTATCAGTGAATGGGATTGTGCAGTTATCAGTGAATGAGGTTGTGCAGTTATCAGTGAATGGGGTTGTGCAGTTATCAGTGAATGGGGTTGTGCAGTTATCAGTGAATGGGATTGTGCAGTTATCAGTGAATGGGATTGTGCAGTTATCAGTGAATGGGATTGTGCAGTTATCAGTGAATGGGATTGTGCAGTTGTCAGTGAATGGGATTGTGCAGTTATCAGTGAATGGGATTGTGCAGTTATCAGTGAATGGGGTTGTGCAGTTATCAGTGAATGGGATTGTGCAGTTATCAGTGAATGGGATTGTGCAGTTATCAGTGAAATTATCAGCGAATAGGATTGTGCAGTTATCAGTGAATGGGATTGTGCAGTTATCAGTGAATGGGGTTGTGCAGTTATCAGTGAATGTGATTGTGCAGTTATCAGTGAATGGGATTGTGCAGTTATCAGTGAATGGGGTTGTGCAGTTATCAGTGAATGGGATTGTGCAGTTATCAGTGAATGGGATTGTGCAGTTATCAGTGAATGGGTTTGTGCAGTTATCAATGAATGGGGTTGTGCAGTTATCAGTGAATGGGATTGTGCAGTTATCAGTGAATGTGTTTGTGCAGCTGTCAGTGAATGGGATTGTGCAGTTATCAGTGAATGGGATTGTGCAGTTATCAGTGAATGGGATTGTGCAGTTATCAGTGAATGGGTTTGTGCAGTTATCAATGAATGGGGTTGTGCAGTTATCAGTGAATGGGATTGTGCAGTTATCAGTGAATGTGTTTGTGCAGCTGTCAGTGAATGGGATTGTGCAGTTATCAGTGAATGGGATTGTGCAGTTATCAGTGAATGGGATTGTGCAGTTATCAGTGAATGGGATTGTGCAGTTATCAGTGAATGGGATTGTGCAGTTATCAGTGAATGGGATTGTGCAGTTATCAGTGAATGGGATTGTGCAGTTATCAGTGAATGGGATTGTGCAGTTATCAGTGAATGGGATTGTGCAGTTATCAGTGAATGGGATTGTGCAGTTATCAGTGAATGGGGTTGTGCAGTTATCAGTGAATGGGATTGTGCAGTTATCAGTGAATGGGTTTGTGCAGTTATCAGTGAATGGGGTTGTGCAGTTATCAGTGAATGGGGTTGTGCAGTTATCAGTGAATGGGATTGTGCAGTTATCAGTGAATGGGATTGTACAGTTATCAGTGAATGGGATTGTGCAGTTATCATTGAATGGGGTTGTGCAGTTATCAGTGATTGGGATTGTGCAGTTATCAGCGAATGTGATTGTGCAGTTATC
The DNA here is from genome assembly GCF_044704955.1 of Pristiophorus japonicus. NCBI lineage: Eukaryota > Metazoa > Chordata > Chondrichthyes > Pristiophoridae > Pristiophorus > Pristiophorus japonicus. Next base: position 44,562,048 of record NC_091985.1, on the reverse strand, counting down.
AGTGAATGGGATTGTGCAGTTATCAGTGAATGGGGTTGTGCAGTTATCAGTGAATGGGATTGTGCAGTTATCAGTGAATGGGATTGTGCAGTTATCAGTGAATGGGTTTGTGCAGTTATCAATGAATGGGGTTGTGCAGTTATCAGTGAATGGGATTGTACAGTTATCAGTGAATGGGATTGTGCAGTTATCAGTGAATGGGATTGTGCAGTTATCAGTGAAATTATCAGTGAATGAGGTTGTGCAGTTATCAGTGAATGGGATTGTGCAGTTATCAGTGAATGGGGTTGTGCAGTTATCAGTGAATGGGATTGTGCAGTTATCAGTGAATGGGATTGTGCAGTTATCAGCGAATGGGATTGTGCAGTTATCAATGAATGGGATTGTGCAGTTATCAGCGAATGAGGTTGTGCAGTTATCAGTGAATGGGATTTTGCAGTTATCAGTGAATGGGATTGTACAGTTATCAGTGAATGGGATTGTACAGTTATCAGTGAATGGGGTTGTGCAGTTATCAGTGAATGGGATTGTACAGTTATCAGTGAATGGGATTGTGCAGTTATCAGTGAATGGGATTGTGCAGTTATCAGTGAATGGGATTGTGCAGTTATCAGTGAATGGGATTGTGCAGTTATCAGTGAATGGGATTGTGCAGTTATCAGTGAATGGGGTTGTGCAGTTATCAGTGAATGGGGTTGTGCAGTTTTCAGTGAATGGGATTGTGCAGTTATCAGTGAATGGGATTGTGCAGTTATCAGTGAATGGGATTGTACAGTTATCAGTGAATGGGATTGTGCAGTTATCATTGAAATTATCAGCGAATAGGATTGTGCAGTTATCAGTGAATGGGATTGTGCAGTTATCAGTGAATGGGATTGTGCAGTTATCAGCGAATGTGATTGTGCAGTTATCAGTGAATGGGATTGTGCAGTTATCAGTGAATGGGGTTGTGCAGTTATCAGTGAATGGGGTTGTACAGTTATCAGTGTATGGGATTGTGCAGTTATCAATGAATGGGGTTGTGCAGTTATCAGTGAATGGGATTGTGCAGTTATCAGTGAATGGGATTGTGCAGTTATCAGTGAATGGGTTTGTGCAGCTGTCAGTGAATGGGATTGTGCAGTTATCAGTGAATGGGATTGTGCAGTTATCAGTGAATGGGATTATGCAGTTATCAGTGATGGGATTGTGCAGTTATCGGTGAATGGGATTGTGCAGTTATCAGCGAATGGGATTGTGCAGTTATCAGTGAATGGGGTTGTGCAGTTATCAGTGAATGGGATTGTGCAGTTATCAGTGAATGGGATTGTGCAGTTACCAGGGAATGAGATTGTGCAGTTATCAGCGAATGGAGTTGTGCAGTTATCAGTGAATGGGATTGTGCAGTTATCAGTGAATGGGATTGTGCAGTTATCAGTGAATGGGGTTGTGCAGTTATCAGTGAATGGGGTTGTGCAGTTAGCAATGAATGGGATTGTGCAGTTATCAGTGAATGGGGTTGTGCAGTTATCAGTGAATGGGATTGTGCAGTTATCAGTGAATGGGGTTGTGCAGTTCGCAATGAATGGGATTGTGCAGTTATCAGTCAATGGGGTTGTGCAGTTATCAGTGAATGGGATTGTGCAGTTATCAGTGAATGGGATTGTGCAGTTATCAGTGAATGGGATTGTGCAGTTATCAATGAATGGGGTTGTGCAGTTATCAGTGAATGGGATTGTACAGTTATCAGTGAATGGGATTGTGCAGTTATCAGTGAATGGGATTGTGCAGTTATCAGTGAATGGGATTGTGCAGTTATCAGTGAGTGGGATTGTGCAGTTATCAGTGAATGGGATTGTGCAGTTATCAGTGAATGGGATTGTGCAGTTATCAGTGAATGGGATTGTGCAGTTATCAGTGAATGGGGTTGTGCAGTTATCAGTGAATGGGATTGTGCAGTTATCAGTGAATGGGATTGTGCAGTTATCAGTGAATGAGGTTGTGCAGTTATCAGTGAATGGGATTGTGCAGTTATCAGTGAATGAGGTTGTGCAGTTATCAGTGAATGGTATTGTGCACTTATCAGTGAATGAGGTTATGCAGTTATCAGTGAATGGGATTGTGCACTTATCAGTGAATGGGATTGTGCAGTTATCAGTGAATGAGGTTGTGCAGTTATCAGTGAATGGGGTTGTGCAGTTATCAGTGAATGGGGTTGTGCAGTTATCAGTGAATGGGATTGTGCAGTTATCAGTGAATGGGATTGTGCAGTTATCAGTGAATGGGATTGTGCAGTTATCAGTGAATGGGATTGTGCAGTTGTCAGTGAATGGGATTGTGCAGTTATCAGTGAATGGGATTGTGCAGTTATCAGTGAATGGGGTTGTGCAGTTATCAGTGAATGGGATTGTGCAGTTATCAGTGAATGGGATTGTGCAGTTATCAGTGAAATTATCAGCGAATAGGATTGTGCAGTTATCAGTGAATGGGATTGTGCAGTTATCAGTGAATGGGGTTGTGCAGTTATCAGTGAATGTGATTGTGCAGTTATCAGTGAATGGGATTGTGCAGTTATCAGTGAATGGGGTTGTGCAGTTATCAGTGAATGGGATTGTGCAGTTATCAGTGAATGGGATTGTGCAGTTATCAGTGAATGGGTTTGTGCAGTTATCAATGAATGGGGTTGTGCAGTTATCAGTCAATGGGATTGTGCAGTTATCAGTGAATGGGATTGTGCAGTTATCAGTGAATGTGTTTGTGCAGCTGTCAGTGAATGGGATTGTGCAGTTATCAGTGAATGGGATTGTGCAGTTATCAGTGAATGGGATTGTGCAGTTATCAGTGAATGGGATTGCGCAGTTATCAGTGAATGGGATTGTGCAGTTATCAGTGAATGGGATTGTGCAGTTATCAGTGAATGGGATTGTGCAGTTATCAGTGAATGGGATTGTGCAGTTATCAGTGAATGGGATTGTGCAGTTATCAGTGAATGGGATTGTGCAGTTATCAGTGAATGGGGTTGTGCAGTTATCAGTGAATGGGATTGTGCAGTTATCAGTGAATGGGTTTGTGCAGTTATCAGTGAATGGGGTTGTGCAGTTATCAGTGAATGGGGTTGTGCAGTTATCAGTGAATGGGATTGTGCAGTTATCAGTGAATGGGATTGTACAGTTATCAGTGAATGGGATTGTGCAGTTATCAGTGAATGGGGTTGTGCAGTTATCAGTGATTGGGATTGTGCAGTTATCAGTGAATGGGATTGTGCAGTTATCAGTGAATGGGATTGTGCAGTTATCAGTGAATGGGGTTGTGCAGTTATCAGTGAATGGGATTGTGCAGTTATCAGTGAATGGGATTGTGCAGTTATCAGTGAATGGGGTTGTGCAGTTATCAGTGAATGGGATTGTGCAGTTATCAGTGAATGGGGTTGTGCAGTTATCAGTGAATGGGATTGTGCAGTTATCAGTGAATGGGGTTGTGCAGTTATCAGTGAATGGGATTGTGCAGTTATCAGTGAATGGGATTGTGCAGTTATCAGTGAATGGGGTTGTGCAGTTATCAGTGAATGGGATTGTGCAGTTATCAGTGAATGGGGTTGTGCAGTTATCAGTGAATGGGATTGTGCAGTTATCAGTGAATGGGATTGTGCAGTTATCAGTGAATGGGATTGTGCAGTTATCAGTGAATGGGATTGTGCAGTTATCAGTGAATGGGATTGTGCAGTTATCAGTGAATGGGATTGTGCAGTTATCAGTGAATGGGGTTGTGCAGTTATCAGTGAATGGGATTGTGCAGTTATCAGTGAATGGGTTTGTGCAGTTATCAGTGAATGGGGTTGTGCAGTTATCAGTGAATGGGGTTGTGCAGTTATCAGTGAATGGGATTGTGCAGTTATCAGTGAATGGGATTGTACAGTTATCAGTGAATGGGATTGTGCAGTTATCAGTGAATGGGATTGTGCAGTTATCAATGAATGGGGTTGTGCAGTTATCAGTGAATGGGATTGTACAGTTATCAGTGAATGGGATTGTGCAGTTATCAGTGAATGGGATTGTGCAGTTATCAGTGAATGGGATTGTGCAGTTATCAGTGAATGGGATTGTGCAGTTATCAGTGAATGGGATTGTGCAGTTATCAGTGAATGGGATTGTGCAGTTATCAGTGAATGGGATTGTGCAGTTATCAGTGAATGGGGTTGTGCAGTTATCAGTGAATGGGATTGTGCAGTTATCAGTGAATGGGATTGTGCAGTTATCAGTGAATGAGGTTGTGCAGTTATCAGTGAATGGGATTGTGCAGTTATCAGTGAATGAGGTTGTGCAGTTATCAGTGAATGGTATTGTGCACTTATCAGTGAATGAGGTTATGCAGTTATCAGTGAATGGGATTGTGCACTTATCAGTGAATGGGATTGTGCAGTTATCAGTGAATGAGGTTGTGCAGTTATCAGTGAATGGGGTTGTGCAGTTATCAGTGAATGGGGTTGTGCAGTTATCAGTGAATGGGATTGTGCAGTTATCAGTGAATGGGATTGTGCAGTTATCAGTGAATGGGATTGTGCAGTTATCAGTGAATGGGATTGTGCAGTTGTCAGTGAATGGGATTGTGCAGTTATCAGTGAATGGGATTGTGCAGTTATCAGTGAATGGGGTTGTGCAGTTATCAGTGAATGGGATTGTGCAGTTATCAGTGAATGGGATTGTGCAGTTATCAGTGAAATTATCAGCGAATAGGATTGTGCAGTTATCAGTGAATGGGATTGTGCAGTTATCAGTGAATGGGGTTGTGCAGTTATCAGTGAATGTGATTGTGCAGTTATCAGTGAATGGGATTGTGCAGTTATCAGTGAATGGGGTTGTGCAGTTATCAGTGAATGGGATTGTGCAGTTATCAGTGAATGGGATTGTGCAGTTATCAGTGAATGGGTTTGTGCAGTTATCAATGAATGGGGTTGTGCAGTTATCAGTGAATGGGATTGTGCAGTTATCAGTGAATGTGTTTGTGCAGCTGTCAGTGAATGGGATTGTGCAGTTATCAGTGAATGGGATTGTGCAGTTATCAGTGAATGGGATTGTGCAGTTATCAGTGAATGGGTTTGTGCAGTTATCAATGAATGGGGTTGTGCAGTTATCAGTGAATGGGATTGTGCAGTTATCAGTGAATGTGTTTGTGCAGCTGTCAGTGAATGGGATTGTGCAGTTATCAGTGAATGGGATTGTGCAGTTATCAGTGAATGGGATTGTGCAGTTATCAGTGAATGGGATTGTGCAGTTATCAGTGAATGGGATTGTGCAGTTATCAGTGAATGGGATTGTGCAGTTATCAGTGAATGGGATTGTGCAGTTATCAGTGAATGGGGTTGTGCAGTTATCAGTGAATGGGATTGTGCAGTTATCAGTGAATGGGTTTGTGCAGTTATCAGTGAATGGGGTTGTGCAGTTATCAGTGAATGGGGTTGTGCAGTTATCAGTGAATGGGATTGTGCAGTTATCAGTGAATGGGATTGTACAGTTATCAGTGAATGGGATTGTGCAGTTATCATTGAATGGGGTTGTGCAGTTATCAGTGATTGGGATTGTGCAGTTATCAGCGAATGTGATTGTGCAGTTATCAGTGAATGGGATTGTGCAGTTATCAGTGAATGGGGTTGTGCAGTTATCAGTGAATGGGATTGTGCAGTTATCAGTGAATGGGATTGTGCAGTTATCAGTGAATGGGTTTGTGCAGTTATCAATGAATGGGGTTGTGCAGTTATCAGTGAATGGGATTGTACAGTTATCAGTGAATGGGATTGTGCAGTTATCAGTGAATGGGATTGTGCAGTTATCAGTGAAATTATCAGTGAATGAGGTTGTGCAGTTATCAGTGAATGGGATTGTGCAGTTATCAGTGAATGGGGTTGTGCAGTTATCAGTGAATGGGATTGTGCAGTTATCAGTGAATGGGATTGTGCAGTTATCAGCGAATGGGATTGTGCAGTTATCAATGAATGGGATTGTGCAGTTATCAGCGAATGAGGTTGTGCAGTTATCAGTGAATGGGATTTTGCAGTTATCAGTGAATGGGATTGTACAGTTATCAGTGAATGGGATTGTACAGTTATCAGTGAATGGGGTTGTGCAGTTATCAGTGAATGGGATTGTACAGTTATCAGTGAATGGGATTGTGCAGTTATCAGTGAAATTATCAGTGAATGAGGTTGTGCAGTTATCAGTGAATGGGATTGTGCAGTTATCAGTGAATGGGGTTGTGCAGTTATCAGTGAATGGGATTGTGCAGTTATCAGTGAATGGGATTGTGCAGTTATCAATGAATGGGATTGTGCAGTTATCAGCGAATGAGGTTGTGCAGTTATCAGTGAATGGGATTTTACAGTTATCAGTGAATGGGATTGTGCAGTTATCAATGAATGGGGTTGTGCAGTTATCAGTGAATGGGATTGTACAGTTATCAGTGAATGGGATTGTGCAGTTATCAGTGAATGGGATTGTGCAGTTATCAGTGAAATTATCAGTGAATGAGGTTGTGCAGTTATCAGTGAATGGGATTGTGCAGTTATCAGTGAATGGGGTTGTGCAGTTATCAGTGAATGGGATTGTGCAGTTATCAGTGAATGGGATTGTGCAGTTATCAGCGAATGGGATTGTGCAGTTATCAATGAATGGGATTGTGCAGTTATCAGCGAATGAGGTTGTGCAGTTATCAGTGAATGGGATTTTGCAGTTATCAGTGAATGGGATTGTACAGTTATCAGTGAATGGGATTGTACAGTTATCAGTGAATGGGGTTGTGCAGTTATCAGTGAATGGGATTGTACAGTTATCAGTGAATGGGATTGTGCAGTTATCAGTGAATGGGATTGTGCAGTTATCAGTGAATGCGATTGTGCAGTTATCAGTGAATGGGATTGTGCAGTTATCAGTGAATGGGATTGTGCAGTTATCAGTGAATGGGGTTGTGCAGTTATCAGTGAATGGGGTTGTGCAGTTTTCAGTGAATGGGATTGTGCAGTTATCAGTGAATGGGATTGTGCAGTTATCAGTGAATGGGATTGTACAGTTATCAGTGAATGGGATTGTGCAGTTATCATGGAAATTATCAGCGAATAGGATTGTGCAGTTATCAGTGAATGGGATTGTGCAGTTATCAGTGAATGGGATTGTGCAGTTATCAGCGAATGTGATTGTGCAGTTATCAGTGAATGGGATTGTGCAGTTATCAGTGAATGGGGTTGTGCAGTTATCAGTGTATGGGATTGTGCAGTTATCAGTGAATGGGATTGTGCAGTTATCAGTGAATGGGTTTGTGCAGTTATCAATGAATGGGGTTGTGCAGTTATCAGTGAATGGGATTGTGCAGTTATCAGTGAATGGGATTGTGCAGTTATCAGTGAATGGGTTTGTGCAGCTGTCAGTGAATGGGATTGTGCAGTTATCAGTGAATGGGATTGTGCAGTTATCAGTGAATGGGATTATGCAGTTATCAGTGATGGGATTGTGCAGTTATCGGTGAATGGGATTGTGCAGTTATCAGCGAATGGGATTGTGCAGTTATCAGTGAATGGGGTTGTGCAGTTATCAGTGAATGGGATTGTGCAGTTATCAGTGAATGGGATTGTGCAGTTACCAGGGAATGAGATTGTGCAGTTATCAGCGAATGGAGTTGTGCAGTTATCAGTGAATGGGATTGTGCAGTTATCAGTGAATGGGATTGTGCAGTTATCAGTGAATGGGGTTGTGCAGTTATCAGTGAATGGGGTTGTGCAGTTAGCAATGAATGGGATTGTGCAGTTATCAGTGAATGGGGTTGTGCAGTTATCAGTGAATGGGATTGTGCAGTTATCAGTGAATGGGGTTGTGCAGTTCGCAATGAATGGGATTGTGCAGTTATCAGTCAATGGGGTTGTGCAGTTATCAGTGAATGGGATTGTGCAGTTATCAGTGAATGGGATTGTGCAGTTATCAGTGAATGGGATTGTGCAGTTATCAATGAATGAGGTTGTGCAGTTATCAGTGAATGGGATTGTACAGTTATCAGTGAATGGGATTGTGCAGTTATCAGTGAATGGGATTGTGCAGTTATCAGTGAATGGGATTGTGCAGTTATCAGTGAGTGGGATTGTGCAGTTATCAGTGAATGGGATTGTGCAGTTATCAGTGAATGGGATTGTGCAGTTATCAGTGAATGGGATTGTGCAGTTATCAGTGAATGGGGTTGTGCAGTTATCAGTGAATGGGATTGTGCAGTTATCAGTGAATGGGATTGTGCAGTTATCAGTGAATGAGGTTGTGCAGTTATCAGTGAATGGGATTGTGCAGTTATCAGTGAATGAGGTTGTGCAGTTATCAGTGAATGGTATTGTGCACTTATCAGTGAATGAGGTTATGCAGTTATCAGTGAATGGGATTGTGCACTTATCAGTGAATGGGATTGTGCAGTTATCAGTGAATGAGGTTGTGCAGTTATCAGTGAATGGGGTTGTGCAGTTATCAGTGAATGGGGTTGTGCAGTTATCAGTGAATGGGATTGTGCAGTTATCAGTGAATGGGATTGTGCAGTTATCAGTGAATGGGATTGTGCAGTTATCAGTGAATGGGATTGTGCAGTTGTCAGTGAATGGGATTGTGCAGTTATCAGTGAATGGGATTGTGCAGTTATCAGTGAATGGGGTTGTGCAGTTATCAGTGAATGGGATTGTGCAGTTATCAGTGAATGGGATTGTGCAGTTATCAGTGAAATTATCAGCGAATAGGATTGTGCAGTTATCAGTGAATGGGATTGTGCAGTTATCAGTGAATGGGGTTGTGCAGTTATCAGTGAATGTGATTGTGCAGTTATCAGTGAATGGGATTGTGCAGTTATCAGTGAATGGGGTTGTGCAGTTATCAGTGAATGGGATTGTGCAGTTATCAGTGAATGGGATTGTGCAGTTATCAGTGAATGGGTTTGTGCAGTTATCAATGAATGGGGTTGTGCAGTTATCAGTGAATGGGATTGTGCAGTTATCAGTGAATGGGATTGTGCAGTTATCAGTGAATGTGTTTGTGCAGCTGTCAGTGAATGGGATTGTGCAGTTATCAGTGAATGGGATTGTGCAGTTATCAGTGAATGGGATTGTGCAGTTATCAGTGAATGGGATTGTGCAGTTATCAGTGAATGGGATTGTGCAGTTATCAGTGAATGGGATTGTGCAGTTATCAGTGAATGGGATTGTGCAGTTATCAGTGAATGGGATTGTGCAGTTATCAGTGAATGGGATTGTGCAGTTATCAGTGAATGGGATTGTGCAGTTATCAGTGAATGGGGTTGTGCACTTATCAGTGAATGGGATTGTGCAGTTATCAGTGAATGGGTTTGTGCAGTTATCAGTGAATGGGGTTGTGCAGTTATCAGTGAATGGGGTTGTGCAGTTATCAGTGAATGGGATTGTGCAGTTATCAGTGAATGGGATTGTACAGTTATCAGTGAATGGGATTGTGCAGTTATCAGTGAATGGGGTTGTGCAGTTATCAGTGATTGGGATTGTGCAGTTATCAGTGAATGGGATTGTGCAGTTATCAGTGAATGGGATTGTGCAGTTATCAGTGAATGGGGTTGTGCAGTTATCAGTGAATGGGATTGTGCAGTTATCAGTGAATGGGATTGTGCAGTTATCAGTGAATGGGGTTGTGCAGTTATCAGTGAATGGGATTGTGCAGTTATCAGTGAATGGGGTTGTGCAGTTATCAGTGAATGGGATTGTGCAGTTATCAGTGAATGGGGTTGTGCAGTTATCAGTGAATGGGATTGTGCAGTTATCAGTGAATGGGATTGTGCAGTTATCAGTGAATGGGGTTGTGCAGTTATCAGTGAATGGGATTGTGCAGTTATCAGTGAATGGGGTTGTGCAGTTATCAGTGAATGGGATTGTGCAGTTATCAGTGAATGGGATTGTGCAGTTATCAGTGAATGGGATTGTGCAGTTATCAGTGAATGGGATTGTGCAGTTATCAGTGAATGGGGTTGTGCAGTTATCAGTGAATGGGATTGTGCAGTTATCAGTGAATGGGTTTGTGCAGTTATCAGTGAATGGGGTTGTGCAGTTATCAGTGAATGGGGTTGTGCAGTTATCAGTGAATGGGATTGTGCAGTTATCAGTGAATGGGATTGTACAGTTATCAGTGAATGGGATTGTGCAGTTATCAGTGAATGGGGTTGTGCAGTTATCAGTGATTGGGATTGTGCAGTTATCAGTGAATGGGATTGTGTAGTTATCAGTTAATGGGATTGTGCAGTTATCAGTGAATGGGGTTGTGCAGTTATCAGTGAATGGGATTGTGCAGTTATCAGTGAATGGGATTGTGCAGTTATCAGTGAATGGGGTTGTGCAGTTATCAGTGAATGGGATTGTGCAGTTATCAGTGAATGGGGTTGTGCAGTTATCAGTGAATGGGATTGTGCAGTTATCAGTGAATGGGGTTGTGCAGTTATCAGTGAATGGGATTGTGCAGTTATCAGTGAATGGGATTGTGCAGTTATCAGTGAATGGGGTTGTGCAGTTATCAGTGAATGGGATTGTGCAGTTATCAGTGAATGGGATTGTGCAGTTATCAGTGAATGGGATTGTGCAGTTATCAGTGAATGGGGTTGTGCAGTTATCAGTGAATGGGATTGTGCAGTTATCAGTGAATGGGATTGTGCAGTTTTCAGTGAATGGGATTGTGCAGTTATCAGTGAATGGGATTGTGCAGTTATCAGTGAATGGGATTGTACAGTTATCAGTGAATGGGATTGTGCAGTTATCAGTGAAATTATCAGCGAATAGGATTGTGCAGTTATCAGTGAATGGGATTGTGCAGTTATCAGTGAATGGGGTTGTGCAGTTATCAGCGAATGTGATTGTGCAGTTATCAGTGAATGGGATTGTGCAGTTATCAGTGAATGGGGTTGTGCAGTTATCAGTGAATGGGATTGTGCAGTTATCAGTGAATGGGATTGTGCAGTTATCAGTGAATGGGTTTGTGCAGTTATCAATGAATGGGGTTGTGCAGTTATCAGTGAATGGCATTGTGCAGTTATCAGTGAATGGGATTGTGCAGTTATCAGTGAATATGTTTGTGCAGCTGTCAGTGAATGGGATTGTGCAGTTATCAGTGAATGGGATTGTGCAGTTATCAGTGAATGGGATTGTGCAGTTATCAGTGAATGGGATTGTGCAGTTATCAGTGAATGGGATTGTGCAGTTATCAGTGAATGGGATTGTGCAGTTATCAGTGAATGGGATTGTGCAGTTATCAGTGAATGGGATTGTGCAGTTATCAGTGAATGGGATTGTGCAGTTATCAGTGAATGGGGTTGTGCAGTTATCAGTGAATGGGATTGTGCAGTTATCAGTGAATGGGTTTGTGCAGTTATCAGTGAATGGGGTTGTGCAGTTATCAGTGAATGGGGTTGTGCAGTTATCAGTGAATGGGATTGTGCAGTTATCAGTGAATGGGATTGTACAGTTATCAGTGAATGGGATTGTGCAGTTATCAGTGAATGGGGTTGTGCAGTTATCAGTGATTGGGATTGTGCAGTTATCAGTGAATGGGATTGTGCAGTTATCAGTGAATGGGATTGTGCAGTTATCAGTGAATGGGGTTGTGCAGTTATCAGTGAATGGGATTGTGCAGTTATCAGTGAATGGGATTGTGCAGTTATCAGTGAATGGGGTTGTGCAGTTATCAGTGAATGGGATTGTGCAGTTATCAGTGAATGGGGTTGTGCAGTTATCAGTGAATGGGATTGTGCAGTTATCAGTGAATGGGGTTGTGCAGTTATCAGTGAATGGGATTGTGCAGTTATCAAAAGTGAATGGGATTGTGCAGTTATCAGTGAATGGGGTTGTGCAGTTATCAGTGAATGGGATTGTGCAGTTATCAGTGAATGGGATTGTGCAGTTATCAGTGAATGGGATTGTGCAGTTATCAGTGAATGGGGTTGTGCAGTTATCAGTGAATGGGATTGTGCAGTTATCAGTGAATGGGGTTGTGCAGTTATCAGTGAATGGGATTGTGCAGTTATCAGTGAATGGGGTTGTGCAGTTATCAGTGAATGGGATTGTGCAGTTATCAGTGAATGGGGTTGTGCAGTTATCAGTGAATGGGATTGTACAGTTATCAGTGAATGGGGTTGTGCAGTTATCAGTGAATGGGATTGTACAGTTATCAGTGAATGAGGTTGTGCAGTTATCAGTGAATGGGATTGTACAGTTATCAGTGAATGAGGTTGTGCAGTTATCAGTGAATGGGATTGTGCAGTTATCAGTGAATGGGATTGTGCAGTTATCAGTGAGTGGGACTGTGCAGTTATCAGTGAATGGGATTGTGCAGTTATCAGTGAATGGGGTTGTGCAGTTATCAGTGAATGGGATTGTACAGTTATCAGTGAATGGGATTGTACAGTTATCAGTGAATGGGATTGTACAGTTATCAATGAATGGGGTTGTGCAGTTATCAGTGAATGGGATTGTACAGTTATCAGATGAATGGGATTGTGCAGTTATCAGTGAATGTGGTTGTGCAGTTATCAGTGAATGGGATTGTGCAGTTATCAGTGAATGGGATTGTGCAGTTATCAGTGAATGGGATTGTGCAGTTATCAGTGAATGGGGTTGTGCAGTTATCAGTGAATGGGATTGTACAGTTATCAGTGAATGGGATTGTGCAGTTATCATGGAAATTATCAGCGAATAGGATTGTGCAGTTATCAGTGAATGGGATTGTGCAGTTATCAATGAATGGGGTTGTGCAGTTATCAGTGAATGGGATTGTGCAGTTATCAGTGAATGGGATTGTGCAGTTATCAGTGAATGGGTTTGTGCAGCTGTCAGTGAATGGGATTGTGCAGTTATCAGTGAATGGGATTGTGCAGTTATCAGTGAATGGGATTGTGCAGTTATCAGTGAATGGGATTGTGCAGTTATCAGTGAATGGGATTGTGCAGTTATCAGTGAATGGGATTGTGCAGTTATCAGTGAATGGGATTGTGCAGTTATCAGTGAATGGGATTGTGCAGTTATCAGTGAATGGGGTTGTGCAGTTATCAGTGAATGGGATTGTGCAGTTATCAGTGAATGGGTTTTGTGCAGTTATCAGTGAATGGGGTTGTGCAGTTATCAGTGAATGGGGTTGTGCAGTTATCAGTGAATGGGATTGTGCAGTTATCAGTGAATGGGATTGTACAGTTATCAGTGAATGGGATTGTGCAGTTATCAGTGAATGGGGTTGTGCAGTTATCAGTGAATGGGATTGTGCAGTTATCAGTGAATGGGATTGTGCAGTTATCAGTGAATGGGGTTGTGCAGTTATCAGTGAATGGGATTGTGCAGTTATCAGTGAATGGGATTGTGCAGTTATCAGTGAATGGGATTGTGCAGTTATCAGTGAATGGGAATGTGCAGTTATCAGTGAATGGGGTTGTGCAGTTATCAGTGAATGGGATTGTGCAGTTATCAGTGAATGGGTTTTGTGCAGTTATCAGTGAATGGGGTTGTGCAGTTATCAGTGAATGGGGTTGTGCAGTTATCAGTGAATGGGATTGTGCAGTTATCAGTGAATGGGATTGTACAGTTATCAGTGAATGGGATTGTGCAGTTATCAGTGAATGGGGTTGTGCAGTTATCAGTGAATGGGATTGTGCAGTTATCAGTGAATGGGATTGTGCAGTTATCAGTGAATGGGGTTGTGCAGTTATCAGTGAATGGGATTGTGCAGTTATCAGTGAATGGGGTTGTGCAGTTATCAGTGATTGGGATTGTGCAGTTATCAGTGAATGGGATTGTGCAGTTATCAGTGAATGGGGTTGTGCAGTTATCAGTGAATGGGATTGTGCAGTTATCAGTGAATGGGATTGTGCAGTTATCAGTGAATGGGATTGTGCAGTTATCAGTGAATGGGGTTGTGCAGTTATCAGTGAATGGGATTGTGCAGTTATCAGTGAATGGGGTTGTGCAGTTATCAGTGAATGGGATTGTGCAGTTATCAGTGAATGGGGTTGTGCAGTTATCAGTGAATGGGATTGTGCAGTTATCAGTGAATGGGGTTGTGCAGTTATCAGTGAATGGGATTGTACAGTTATCAGTGAATGGGGTTGTGCAGTTATCAGTGAATGGGATTGTACAGTTATCAGTGAATGAGGTTGTGCAGTTATCAGTGAATGGGATTGTACAGTTATCAGTGAATGAGGTTGTGCAGTTATCAGTGAATGGGATTGTGCAGTTATCAGTGAATGGGATTGTGCAGTTATCAGTGAGTGGGACTGTGCAGTTATCAGTGAATGGGATTGTGCAGTTATCAGTGAATGGGGTTGTGCAGTTATCAGTGAATGGGATTGTACAGTTATCAGTGAATGGGATTGTACAGTTATCAGTGAATGGGATTGTACAGTTATCAATGAATGGGGTTGTGCAGTTATCAGTGAATGGGATTGTACAGTTATCAGATGAATGGGATTGTGCAGTTATCAGTGAATGTGGTTGTGCAGTTATCAGTGAATGGGATTGTGCAGTTATCAGTGAATGGGATTGTGCAGTTATCAGTGAATGGGATTGTGCAGTTATCAGTGAATGGGGTTGTGCAGTTATCAGTGAATGGGATTGTACAGTTATCAGTGAATGGGATTGTGCAGTTATCATGGAAATTATCAGCGAATAGGATTGTGCAGTTATCAGTGAATGGGATTGTGCAGTTATCAATGAATGGGGTTGTGCAGTTATCAGTGAATGGGATTGTGCAGTTATCAGTGAATGGGATTGTGCAGTTATCAGTGAATGGGTTTGTGCAGCTGTCAGTGAATGGGATTGTGCAGTTATCAGTGAATGGGATTGTGCAGTTATCAGTGAATGGGATTGTGCAGTTATCAGTGAATGGGATTGTGCAGTTATCAGTGAATGGGATTGTGCAGTTATCAGTGAATGGGATTGTGCAGTTATCAGTGAATGGGATTGTGCAGTTATCAGTGAATGGGATTGTGCAGTTATCAGTGAATGGGGTTGTGCAGTTATCAGTGAATGGGATTGTGCAGTTATCAGTGAATGGGTTTTGTGCAGTTATCAGTGAATGGGGTTGTGCAGTTATCAGTGAATGGGGTTGTGCAGTTATCAGTGAATGGGATTGTGCAGTTATCAGTGAATGGGATTGTACAGTTATCAGTGAATGGGATTGTGCAGTTATCAGTGAATGGGGTTGTGCAGTTATCAGTGAATGGGATTGTGCAGTTATCAGTGAATGGGATTGTGCAGTTATCAGTGAATGGGGTTGTGCAGTTATCAGTGAATGGGATTGTGCAGTTATCAGTGAATGGGATTGTGCAGTTATCAGTGAATGGGATTGTGCAGTTATCAGTGAATGGGAATGTGCAGTTATCAGTGAATGGGGTTGTGCAGTTATCAGTGAATGGGATTGTGCAGTTATCAGTGAATGGGTTTTGTGCAGTTATCAGTGAATGGGGTTGTGCAGTTATCAGTGAATGGGGTTGTGCAGTTATCAGTGAATGGGATTGTGCAGTTATCAGTGAATGGGATTGTACAGTTATCAGTGAATGGGATTGTGCAGTTATCAGTGAATGGGGTTGTGCAGTTATCAGTGAATGGGATTGTGCAGTTATCAGTGAATGGGATTGTGCAGTTATCAGTGAATGGGGTTGTGCAGTTATCAGTGAATGGGATTGTGCAGTTATCAGTGAATGGGGTTGTGCAGTTATCAGTGATTGGGATTGTGCAGTTATCAGTGAATGGGATTGTGCAGTTATCAGTGAATGGGGTTGTGCAGTTATCAGTGAATGGGATTGTGCAGTTATCAGTGAATGGGATTGTGCAGTTATCAGTGAATGGGATTGTGCAGTTATCAGTGAATGGGGTTGTGCAGTTATCAGTGAATGGGATTGTGCAGTTATCAGTGAATGGGGTTGTGCAGTTATCAGTGAATGGGATTGTGCAGTTATCAGTGAATGGGGTTGTGCAGTTATCAGTGAATGGGATTGTGCAGTTATCAGTGAATGGGGTTGTGCAGTTATCAGTGAATGGGATTGTACAGTTATCAGTGAATGGGGTTGTGCAGTTATCAGTGAATGGGATTGTACAGTTATCAGTGAATGAGGTTGTGCAGTTATCAGTGAATGGGATTGTACAGTTATCAGTGAATGAGGTTGTGCAGTTATCAGTGAATGGGATTGTGCAGTTATCAGTGAATGGGATTGTGCAGTTATCAGTGAGTGGGACTGTGCAGTTATCAGTGAATGGGATTGTGCAGTTATCAGTGAATGGGGTTGTGCAGTTATCAGTGAATGGGATTGTACAGTTATCAGTGAATGGGATTGTACAGTTATCAGTGAATGGGATTGTACAGTTATCAGTGAATGGGGTTGTGCAGTTATCAGTGAATGGGATTGTGCAGTTATCAGTGAATGGGATTGTGCAGTTATCAGTGAATGGGGTTGTGCAGTTATCAGTGAATGGGATTGTACAGTTATCAGTGAATGGGATTGTGCAGTTATCAGTGAATGGGACTGTGCAGTTATCAGTGAATGGGATTGTACAGTTATCAGTGAATGGGATTGTGCAGTTATCAGTGAATGGGATTGTACAGTTACCAGTGAATGGGATTGTACAGTTATCAGTGAATGGGATTGTGCAGTTATCAGTGAATGGGATTGTACATTTACCAGTGAATGGGATTGTGCAGTTGTCAGTGAATGGGATTGTGCAGTTATCAGTGAATGGGATTGTACAGTTACCAGTGAATGGGATTGTGCAGTTATCAGTGAATGGGATTGTGCAGTTATCAGTGAATGGGATTGTGCAGTTATCAGTGAATGGGATTGTGCAGTTATCAGTGAATGGGGTTGTGCAGTTATCAGTGAATGGGGTTGTGCAGTTATCAGTGAATGGGATTGTACAGTTATCAGTGAATGGGACTGTGCAGTTATCAGTGAATGGGATTGTGCAGTTATCAGTGAATGGGACTGTGCAGTTATCAGTGAATGGGATTGTGCAGTTATCAGTGAATGGGGTTGTGCAGTTATCAGTGAATGGGATTGTACAGTTATCAGTGAATGGGATTGTGCAGTTATCAGTGAATGGGACTGTGCAGTTATCAGTGAATGGGATTGTGCAGTTATCAGTGAATGGGACTGTGCAGTAATCAGTGAATGGGACTGTGCAGTTATCAGCGATAAGCCATGGTGCAGAGGCGGTAAAAGATGCTGCTGCACCTGTCTGTTTGCACTGTAACATAACTCTCTAAATCAAAAATTGCTTCCGCCCAACGACTGTTTATCCAGTGTGATGTTATTGTAAGCAACACACTTGGCATTTCTCCAAATGGTTGTGCTTTTTCTACATATTCTGTGATTTTTGAGGCTTATCTGCCGATTAAGCAATCTTCCCCAGACAAGGGAGCGGAGTTGCAGCTCCCAACCACTGCTGAACACTGTACAAATAATTCTTCACCTTTTCTCATCCAGTGTCAGCACTTGGGGCCAATTAACATTAATCAACCACCCTGCTCACGTTATTTTTAACCCCTTTTTGATCAGAATGATTGCGATCATACAGATTGAAGATACTGGTAAAAAAAAAGATTAGCAATGAGGAGAATAATATCCCAGCTTTCTTTAGCCACAAAATATCCGCATTATTGTGAAAATCATCGGAGTTAGCAGATGCTTACTTCAAATGTATGAAAGTGTCCCTAGAAAGCAAGGAGGGGTCGGATTTTAAGCTGGAGCAGGTTTCAGGTGGGCAGGGACTGGGGCGAGTGCAAAACTGGACTAAATTTCATGACGATTATAATTCCGGAGCTTCATTTAAATTTGACCGGCAGATTTCAGATCCGAATTTGTTGGGAAGGGGATGCCCTTCCATTTTCAGCCCTGCAATTTCCAGCAGGACTCCAGAGGCCTATTAAATGAGAGGTTGCATTCCCTTCTGGCGGAATGCTCTGAGAGATGGCTGCAGCAATGAATCAGAAGTGGGTCCCCAGGTTTCCTGAAGCCCCCCTGGGGGTCTGAGTCGAAGAGGTGAGGGTGAGCAGGGACGCTCTCTGACCCACCAATGGCAGGAAGATTCCAAAGATGGAGGTTGGCCAGGCCTGGAGTGAGGTGGCTGAGATCGTCAGCTCCAGGGCTCGCGTTTAATGCAGGAAACATTTTAACACCATGACAAGAGCAGCTTGGGTGAATAAAGAAAAGAAAAGCTTGCATTTGTATCGTGCCTTTCAAGACCACCAGACATCTCAAAGCGCTTTACAGCCAATTAAGTATTTTTGGAGTGTAGTCACTGTTGTAATGTGGGAAACGCAGCAGCCAACTTGCGCACAGCAAGCTCCCACAAACAGCAATGTGATAATGACCAGAAAATCTGTATTTGCTTTGTTCACTGAGGGATAAATATTGGCCAGGACACCGGGGATAACTCCCCTGATCTTCTTCAAAATAGTGCCACGGGATCTTTTACGTCCACTTATCCGAAAGACGGCACCTCCGACAGTAAAGCACTCCCATATACAGCTCTTTATTTCACAATCTCTCTCAATAACAGCTGGCAACAGTCCTTCCTCCCGTTTCTCGGGGCAATACCCTGCACTGCATCACATCCTTCACCATCCATCACATGGGCAGTGTTCCACCTCTCGCTCTCAGTCCAAACATACACTCAGTTATTACCTACTGTCTGTACAACAGGCACGGACAGCAGCCAATTCTCACACAGTAGTAATTGCAGAACAGGGATCCCCTGTGGTGAGGTCTTCCTCAGGTCACACTCCAGGAATGTGCTTTCCAGTCCACAACCCATCCTGCTTCTCAGCATATGCCCAACCAGCACAAGCCCCACACAGGTGCGCTTTTCTTTTCAGTGAGCCACTCACAGACTCTCGCTCTCTCTTACTGCAGGAGAAAGCATCCCGCAGCACAAGGGCGGGGAGTGGGCATGGGGAGTAGGCACAGCCAGCATCACCATCCTCTCCGAGCTGGGGCAGCAGAATCTCGTCATCGGTAGCCCCTCGAGAGCTGACCGAATTGACCCCTCCGGGCCATAGCCCCATCATTTGGCACTGGAGCACGATGGGGAGGAGCTGGTGGCAGATTTGAGGCCACGACCACATTAATGCCAGTTTCTCTGGAAAAGCCAATCGGCAAATATATCTCCATGTGCACGTAATAGGCACAGCTGCTGAGATGTGTCACATACCGGTCAGCCTCGCTGCTCTGAAGCTCCTTGGTATTTTAAAGAAAAGACAATTATTTTATCACATTCGTTGTATTTTATAGAAAGATAAATGATAACTGTATGAAATAGAATAATCCTTTCTGTAATCATGTTCGAGACTGATTTGAGGCAGGTATTCCCAAGCCTCAATCACAGTCAACAATGCAAAGTAATTACATTTTCTTTCAATTCCCCAATGGTTCTCACAAATTGAACCTACAACGGCCACCCCTTACCTTTCATGGCTTTATTGTGAGCTCTGCTTCATCAATTGACACTTCTGTGATTATCCATTTTGATTTCAAATGGAGCTCTCACAGCTCTGCCATTGTCAAAGCTGTCTCCAAAAAAATCTCCCTTTTCCTTTTTGTGCAAATACTTAACCAGGTTGTTCAGGTTTCAGGTCAACATGAACTCCCTAAATATAGAAGGCGGCGAGGGAGGAACTTTCTTCAACATTCACTGACAGGTTCTAATTACAACTTCAGTGCTGGAGACGATGGCAGTTCCTCAGCTTCCTCATCATTGTACAGCCCAAGACCCAGGTAACAAAAGCCGCTGAGAATATGGGGAGGTTGCAAAACACTACGTGCTGCCCGGGCTTAGCTATCTGGGCATCAGAAACGCACAGCCTCGGCTCCAGTAATAGAACCATCTGTTCTGCTGCTGGGCATTCTTGGCCTTAGGATCATTTGCTAGCTGTTCATTTTGATTTTCTTTTTGTATTTTTCTTCATATTCCTACTTTTCATAGAATCGTAGAAAAGTACAGCACAGAAGGAGGCCATTCGGCCCATCGAGTCTGCTCTTTGGTAGATCAATCCAGTTAGTCCCACTCCCCCGCCCTTTCTCCACCTCCCTTTGTTTTCTTTCACTCTTATACTTTTCTTTTTCAAATGATTGTTTTCCTGTTTCGTTCCTCTCTTTATCGTTCAGCTTTTCTTTTCCAGCGTCCTTTCTTCTTTTTCATTTTTTTTCAAAGACTTGTGCCAACTTGTATTTTGCCACACCTTGAACGTTATCAAGATGCATAGCAGTACCGTTGTAAAGATGATGATGCTGATATGGAAGAGGGCCCGGTATTTACGGCGGTTGAAGAAACAACCAGTCATTTATTAGCAAAGAATTTAAAATTAACAAATAAGCTTTTTATCCAGGTCTTTTACAGCAGAAAAATGTGTTTCAAAAGAGAAGGGCTTGAGCCTTATTAATATTTCCTTTTAGACTTAACGAGTGTTCAATATTGCAAAAGCTAGATGTTGTGTTATTTATTAATAGTGCCAAGAAGCTTCACCATACCAGGGCTCTCATTATGCAGCCCTATTTATAATCCTGCACATTCATGGTCCCAAATGGTCATGACTTATTCCGAGTGTATCTACTGACTATACTTTCAATGTCTTCTGCTCAGGCCTTGCTCTGGAATGTGTTGCGCTGCCTTTTAAAATGCTGTTGGGGTAGTTGCCCACAGCAGCTTACTCACTGCACTATAAACAGCTCGGCAGTATTGGGAAGGAAAGGCTGAGAAGGAGACTTCATGACAAAATCACAGTGCGGTTGGCCAGTAAAGTATGAACAATTCATACAAATGGGATTTCTTTATCGCAAAGTTCCACAGCACTGAAATAAGAATGTAAGAAATAGGAACAGGAGTAAGCCACCTGGCCCCTCGAGCCTGCTCCGCCATACAATAAAATCATGGCTGATCTGATCATGGACTCAACTCCACCTTCCCGCCCACTCCCCATAACTCTCGACTCCCCTATAGTACACAAATTTGTCTATCTCCGCCTTTCTCTCTCCCATGGAAGCTGGTAATTATTCTGCCATTCACACCCCATCTAGACTCATCTTTTCTTTCTTAACTTGTCCCATTACTATCTCATTTTTGCCCAGCATCCCTTTTGTTTCTTAAATCTCTTCTGCCTTCCACCCTATCACAGACCATCCCTTTTGTTCTTTCCTCCCCTCTCCCTTTCATGGCCCCTCAGTCATTAAAGGTTGGCATGCAGGTACAGCAGGCGGTTAAGAAAGCAAATGACATGTTGGCCTTCATAGCGAGGGGATTTGAGTACAGGGCAGGGAGATGTTGCTACAGTTTTACAGGGCCTTGGTGAGGCCACACCTGGAGTATTGTGTACAGTTTTGATCTCCTAACTTGAGGAAGGACATTCTTGCTATTGAGGGAGTGCAGCGCAGGTTCACCAGACTGATTCCCGGGATGGCAGGACTGACCTATCAAGAAAGACTGGATCAACTGGGCTTGTATTCACTGGAGTTCAGAAGAATGAGAGGGGATCTCATAGAAACGTTTAAAATTCTGACGGGTTTAGACAGGTTAGATGCAGGAAGAATGTTCCCAATGTTGGGGAAGTCCAAAACCAGGGGTCACAGTCAAAGGATAAGGGGTAAGCCATTTCGGACCGAGATGAGGAGAAACCTCTTCACCCAGAGAGTGGTGAACCTGTGGAATTCTCTACCACAGAAAGTTGTTGAGGCCAATTCTCTAAATATATTCAAAAAGGAGTTAGATGTAGTCCTTACTACTAGGGGGATCAAGGGGTATGGCGAGAAAACAGGAATGGGGTACTGAGGTTGCATGTTCAGCCATGAACTCATTGAATGGCGGTGCAGGCTCGAAGGGCCGAATGGCCTACTCCTGCACCTATGTTTCTATGTTTATATGTTTCTATGTTTAACCTGTTGCATGTTGAGCTTTTCCAGTTCTGACGAAGGGTCATCGACCTGAAACGTTAACTCTGTTTCTCTCTCCACAGACGCTGCCTGACCCGCTGAGATTTCCAGCATTTTCTGTTTTTATTTCAGATTCCAACATCAGCAGTATTTTGCTTTTGTATTAATCCTTCAATCCAGGAATCAACCTAGTGAACCTTCTCTGAACAGCCTCCAATGCAAGTATATCCTTCCTTAAATACAGAGACCAAAACTGTACGCATTTCCCTAGGTGTGGCCTCACCAATACCCTGTACAGTTGTAGCCGGACTTCTCTGCTTTTATACTTTATCCCCCTTGCAATAAAGGCCAACATTCCATTTGCCTTCCTGATCACTTGCTGTACCTGCATACTCACTTTGTGTTTTATGCACAAGAACCCCCAGGTCCCTCTGTACTGCAGCACTTTGCAATTTTTCTCCATTTAAATTATAATTTGCTTTTCTACTTTTTCTGCCAAAATGGATAACCTCACATTTTGCCACATTATACTCCATCTGCCACATTTTTGCCCACTCACTTAGCCTGTCTATTCCCTTTGCAGATTTTATGGGGGAGAAATTGCCCCGAGCTCCATTTGGGGTGGTAACCTTGCGGGCCTGGGACGTTTACCGCCCGGGCCGGAAGTCCTGCCCCTGGCATGCAATTGGGCTTTGTGTCCCTCAAACAAGTTGGAGTGCTGTCTCCTAACCCTAACTTACGAAGCTGGCGTTGACATCCAGCCTCGCAGCCCGCGGGGGAAATTCGTTAAGTGGTCAGCGCGGGGCAGTGAGAGGTCGCCGCGCATGGCGATGACATCATCGGCGATTGCGCAGCGGCCCGGGATGCTAACCGTGGGGTGCGGCACTGCCGGGGCAGCGCCTCCCAAACCTCTCGGGCAATTTCGCGGGAGGCTCCCAGAGGTGCTAACAG
Source organism: Pristiophorus japonicus (assembly GCF_044704955.1). Taxonomy (NCBI): domain Eukaryota; kingdom Metazoa; phylum Chordata; class Chondrichthyes; family Pristiophoridae; genus Pristiophorus; species Pristiophorus japonicus. The sequence continues at coordinate 44,539,197 of NC_091985.1, read as the reverse complement.
GGCTATGAAAAGGGGCAATTTTGCCCCCAAAGACTTTTACCAGCAATTGAAACTTTTCCCTCCTTTTAAGGAGCCTATTTTACATGGGCGAGGTGCACTCTGTGGACAAAGCTGCTCCCAAACTCATGTGATTCAATACATTAGTATTCTGTACAAATGTGGCACGCACACTTGGACAAACAGAGCTTATGTCCAGGCTCCAGGTAAATTTTGCACAGAAACCAGATGGAATAGTTGCCTTTTCACTGTGGCCATCACTGTGTTGGCTCTTTACCGGCTGTAAGCAGATCAAATGGTTGTTGTAGTCGCTGCAATGTTATTTTATGGCATCAGTCATCCATGGTGTTAGAAGTCCCCAACACAACAACAGCTTGTGTTCACATTAGTCGTCGTAGCTCATTATTTACCTCAGATGCCAAAATGACGACGGCATAATTTTCTGGTCATTACACCGGCACAGCAGCGTATCATACCCATGACCCTAATTAATGGACATCCAGGGTGACGATACCACACTCCCAACACAAAGTCAGCATTCACACAGCCTTCACAGCCTTCTGCACTCAACATCGGGTTCAACAATTTCATACCAGAACCTCTGCCCCTCAGTTGTTTTTCACATGGTAGCTCACACATCATGGCTGTCGGCCAGCTGCTGTATCTCCTGTGCTTTCTCCATCCACCACTTGTTCTTTAGGTCCTGGGTTTTTTGTTGGACCTCAGCTTTGAGCCATCTGTAATGCTGCTTTGCTGCTCCCGTGTTGGGTTGTTGCTTAAGGCTCAGAAATGCTCCAGCATTGACTTTTTTGCGACACTGCTTCTGCTGCCCCCTCCGCTTTGGGGCTATGTTGATGTCGATGATGAACAGGATTAGGCGGCGGTCCGTCCAGCAGTCGTCGGCTCCTGTCATGGCGCGGGTGATGCGCACATCCTTGCGATCCCTGGCTCGGATGATGACATAGTCGAGCAGGTGCCAGTGCTTGGAGTGAGGGTGTTGTATTTGTGTCTCTGGCAGAACAAGGTGTTGGTGAAGAGGAGTTCGTGTTCTCGACATTTTGTCAGGAATAGGATACCATTGGCATTCCCTACCCCCTCTCTGCCAATCACACCCCCCCAGAGGTCTGTGTCATTGCCAACCCTGGCGTTGAAGTCACCGAGGAGGATCAGTTTGTCGCCCGCGGGGACGCGAGACAAGGATTTTTCGAGGTTGGTTAAAAAACCCTCTTTGGCCTTGTAAAGTCCTTACACAATACCACAAATCCACACGAGGCACATTCTATGCACAAGGTCACTCTGTGACCTGCACCTTTATTCACAGTACCAAGAAGTGATGACCCTGCGTGGGACCTCCCTTTATATACTTGGATGACCAGGTGAGGAGTGTCTCCCACAAGTTCACCCCCTGTGGTCAATGTGTGCATTTCTCAACTATATACAGCATTGCAGTGTTGTTACACGAAGGTTACATACATGACATCACCTCCCCCCCAACGTCTTATTGGGATCACAGGTTAAGTCTTTCGGGTGGGCTACGCTCCCTCATCGAGCGTCGCAGTTGGGGCTCTGGCTGTTGAGCCTTGGCCTCCGTGTCTGTCCCCTGTGGTGATTCCGGCCTGTCTGGGCTGACCGCAGGGACTGTGCATGCTGCTGAATGTTCTTGTTGCTCGTTCACTGGCGGTGGTGTGAATACCATCTCATGATCTTCCTCAGGTTCCTCAGTGTCCATGCTGAACTTTTTTTTTACTTGGTCCAGATGCTTGCGGCATATCTGCCCATTGTTAAGTTTAACCACGATGACCCTATTCCCCTCTTTGTCTATTACAGTACCTTCAAGCCATTTGGGCCCCAAAGCGTGATTGAGAACAAATACGGGTCATCAATTTCTATACATTTCCCCCTTGAATTACGGTCATGGTTCTCATTTTGGGACTGGCGCTTGCCCTCAACAATGTCGGACAAGACAGGATGAATGAGGGACAGCCGAGTTTTGAGTGTACATTTCATAAAGAGCTCAATGTGTGCATTTCTCAAGTATATACAGTATTGCAGTGTTGTTACATGAAGGTTACATACATGACAGGCCTCACCAGTTGCATCGAGTGTTGGGGCATATGCACTGATGTCTGCGGTGCATTGGTTCCGGGATAGGGTGAGTCGAAGCGTCACGAGGCATTCGTTAACCCCGCAGGGGGAGTTTTTGAGGTGGTCGACCAGATCATTTTTGATTGTGAAGCCGACTCTGTGCAGGCGGCATACTTCCACTGGTTTACCTTTCCAGAAAAAGGTGTAACCTCCACCTTGTTCCTTGAACTGGCCTTCCCCTGCCCGCCAGGTCTCGCTTAGGGCGGCGATATCGATATCAAAGCGTTTAGGTTCCTGGGCAACTCTGGTGGTGCGGCGTTCCTGCCTGTTGCTGTTGGGGTTATCCATGAGAGTCCTGACGTTTCAGGTCCCGAACTTCATGTTCACAGAGTGGAAGATGCCAGTGCATGAGTTCTTTTAACGTGGGGAGGTCGTTGTACACCGGCTACCACACGGACTTAGCTGAGCGAGGTCTTGGTCCAGTGGCAAGGGGGTCCAAGACGACTGGAGACCAGGCACTGCTATATGGGCCGAGTTGCCTGCGGCGAGATGTAGGCCGCAGGCTCGGCGCTGGGTAGCACCCTTGGTGGTAGGTGATCTGAGGCCTGGTTGGGGGCAAGTATTGGGAGGGTCAGTGACCCACCGGGGTTCAGGGTGGGAGAGCAGGGGGGGGTGGTCACAGCCATGGTACTCACCAGGTGCTGGAGGTGGAGAAGAGGCCAGGTCACCGGTGGGGAAGGAGAGCTCTGGTCGTTGCTGAAGGAGGAGGGAAGGCCAGTGTTTGACCCATCCTTTGTCTCTTAACTTGTCCTATTCCCATCTCCTTTTGCTTTGTACAATCATACCTTTTGTCATTTAATCACTCCTGTATCGCACCCTATCACAGACCTTCCCTTTTGTCTTTCCCTCTCCCTTTCCCTGCCCTACACTTGCTTAAAAACCTGTTACATCTCTAACTTTTCCCAGTTCTGAAGAAGGGTCATCGACCTGAAACATTAACTCTGTTTCTCTCTCTCCACAGATTCTGCCTGAGCTGTTGAGTGTTTCCAGCATTTTCTGTTTTTATTTTATATAAAATGAGCACTGCTTGTCAAGGTGAGAATGAGACAGAAACATAGGCACCACATTGGCTACTTCCATTCTAGCTTTACCAAACTGATTATTTATATTTTGACCGGTCGGTCTCCTGTGGCATTGCACATGAGGAGTTAAGACAAGTGAGGGTAGACCTTGGTTTTGCACGGTAGTGTAAAGCAAGTCGGTAGCCCGTTTTACATCTTTTCTGTGTCAGCTGTGGCTCAGTAGCACACTCACCTCTGAGTCAGAAGGTTGTAGGTTCAAGCCCCACTGCAGGGACTTGAGCACAAAAATCTAGGCTGACACTCCAGTGTTGAGGGAGTGTTGCACTGTTGGAGGTGCCAACTTTCAGATGAGACGTTAAACGGAGGCCCCGTCTGCTCTCACTGGTGGACGTAAAAGATCCCATGTCACTATTTCGAAGAAGAGCAGGGGAGTTATCCCCGGTGTCCTGGCCAAAAGTTATCCCTCAATAAACACAAAAACAGATTATCTGGTCATTATCATATTGCTGTTTGTGGGAGTTTGCAAATTGGCTGCCGCGTTTCCCAGATTAAAACGGTAAATGCACTCCAAAAGTACTAGCGAACAAACGAACAATGACGGACAGGTGAAGATCATCTGGTCCATCGAGCCATGACCCACACCATTGTGATACCTTGTGTATCACAACTTATACACTCCACCCCACCCCAAACCATGTCATCTCCCGGGAGAGGCAAAAAAAACAGATAATAAACCCAGGACAATTTGAGGAAAAAAATCTGGGAAATTCCGCTCCGACCCATCCAGGCGATCAAAACAAATCCAGGAGATCGCTCTGGCCATTAAATTCCCTGCAGTACCTACCTTCTGTAAGAGGTGATCTCCACCACAGCCTGAACAAATCCAACTTTTGCTTGAAGGGATTCAGTGAGTCTGCATCCACCACATGAAAGGGCAGCTTGTTCCAGAGGTCTACTATTCTCTGGGAAAAGAACCACCTCCTGACATCTAACCAAGATCTAGCCTTATACAACTTAAATTTGTGGCCCCTGGTCCTGCCTAACCTATTTAATTGAAATAAACTGTCAGCTGGAACACTGTCTATTCCCTTTATTATCTTATAAACCTCAATCATATCCCCCCTAAGTCTACGCTGCTCTAATGGTAAAGACTCCCAACTCTTTTAACCTATCTTGATAACTAAGATGCTTTAGACTTGGAATTAGCCTAGAGGCCCTCTTTGGCACCCTTTCCAGAGCCTCAATATCACCCACCATGTGAGGAGATCAAAACAGGACTGTATTCCAAGTACGGCCTGACTAAGGTCTTGTACAAGCACAAAACAGTATGCCTCGTCTTATACTCAATTGTCCTATGGATACACCCTATATAGATATGTGAAGAGAAAAAGATTAGTGAAGACAAACGCAGGTCCCTTGCAGTCAGAATCAGGTGAATTTATAATGGGGAACAAAGAAATGGCAGACCAATTGAACAAATACTTTGGTTCTGTCTTCACGAAGGAAGACACAAAAAACCTTCTGGAAATACTAGAGGACTGAGGGTCTAGTGAGAAGGAGGAACTGAAGGAAATCCTTATTTGTCAGGAAATTGTGTTAGGGAAATTGATGGGATTGAAGGCCGATAAATCCCCAGGGCCTGAAAGTCTGCATCCCAGAGTACTTAAGGAAGTGGCCCTAGAAATAGTGGATGCATTGGTGATCATTTTCCAACAGTCTATCGACTCTGGATCAATTCCTATGGACTGGAGGGTAGCTAATGTTACACAACTTTTAAAAAAAGGAGGAAGAGAGAAAACGGGGAATTATAGACCGGTTAGCCTGACATCAGTAGTGGGGAAAATGTTGGAATCAATTATTAAAGATGAAATAGCAGCGCATTTGGAAAGCAGTGACAGGATTGGTCCAAGTCAGCATGCATTTATGAAAGGGAAGTCATACTTGACAAATCTTCTACAATTTTTTGAGGATGTAACTAGTAGAGTGGACATGGGAGAACCAGTGGATGTGGTGTATTTGGACTTTCAAAAGGCTTTTGACAAGGTCCCACACAAGAGATTGGTGTGCAAAATTAAAGCACATGGTATAGGGGATAATGTATTGACGTGGATAGAGAACTGGTTGGCAGACAGGAAGCAGAGAGTCGGGATAAATGGGTCCTTTTCAGAATGGCAGGCAGTGACTAGTGAGGTGCCGCAGGGCTCAGTGCTGGGACCCCAGCTATTTATAATATACATCAATGATTTAGATGAAGGAATTGAGTGTAATATCTCCAAGTTTGCAGATGACACTAAGCTGGGTGGCAGTGTGAGCTGTGAGGAGGATGCTGAGAGGCTGCAGTGTGACTTGGACAGGTTAGGTGAGTGGGCAAATGCATGGCAGATGCAGTATAATGTGGATAAATGTGAGGTTATTCACTTTGTTAGCAAAAACATGAAGGTAGAATATAGAATATTATCTGAATGGCGGCAGATTAGGAAAAAGTGAAGGTGCAATGAGACCTGGGTGTCATGGTACATCAGTCATTGAAAGTTGGCATGCAGGTACAGCAGGCGGTGAAGAAGGCAAATGGTATGTTGGCCTTCATAGCTAGGGGATTTGAGTATAGGAGCAGGGAGGTCTTACTGCAGTTGTACAGGGCCTTGGTGAGGCCTCACCTGGATTATTGTGTTCAGTTTTGGTCTCCTAATCTGAGGAAGGACATTCTTGCTATTGAGGGAGTGCAGCGAAGGTTCACCAGACTAATTCCCGGGATGGCAGGACTGACATATGAGGAGAGAGTGGATCGACTGGGCCTGAATTCACTGGAGTTTAGAAGAATGAAAGGAGATCTCATAGAAACATATAAAATTCTGATGGGACTGAACAGGTTAGATGCAGGAAGAATGTTCCCGATGTTGGGGAAGTCCAGAACCAGGGGTCACAGTCTAAGGATAAGGGGTAAGCCATTTAGGACCGAGATGAGGAGAAATTTCTTCACTCAGAGAGTTGTTAACCTGTGAAATTCTCTACCACAGAGAGTTGTTGATGCCAGTTCGTTAGATATATTCAAGAGGGAGTTCGATATGGCCCTTACGGCTAAAGGGATCAAGGGGTATGGAGAGAAAGCAGGAAAGGGGTACTGAGGTGAATGATCAGCCATGATCTTATTGAATACTGGTGCAGGCTCAAAGGGCCGAATGGCCTACTCCTGCACCTATTTTCTATGTTTCTATATTTCTGTGCCACCACACGGGCTTGACAGAGCTAGGTCTTGGTCCAGTGTACAAGGACAAAACAGTATGCCTCATCTTATGCTCAATTGTCCTATGGATGCACCCCAACAATCTATTTGCTCTAGCTATCGCTACACGGCATTGCTCATGTAACTTTAAGTATGTATACACTGGAATGCCCAAATCTCTTTCTATCTCCACCATCTTTAATGCCTTTCCCTGGAGGGTGTATAAATGTTGAGCATTTGTCCTGCCCACAGGCATAACACTGCACTTAGAAACATACATAGAAACATAGAAAATAGGTGCAGGAGTAGGCCATTCGGCCCTTCTAGCCTGCACCGCCATTCAATGAGTTCATGGCTGAACATTCAACTTCAGTACCCCATTCCTGCTTTCTCGCTATACCCCTTGATCCCCCTAGTAGTAAGGACCTCATCTAACTCCTTTTTGAATATATTTAGTGAATTGGCCTCAACAACTTTCTGTGGTAGAGAATTCCACAGGTTCACCACTCTCTGGGTGAAGAAGTTCCTCCGCATCTCGGTCCGAAATGGCTTACCCCTTATCCTTAGACTGTGACCTCTGGTTCTGGACTTCCCCAACATTGGGAACATTCTTCCTGCATCTAACCTGTCTAACCCCGTCAGAATTTTAAATGTTTCTATGAGGTCCCCTCTCATTCTTCTGAACTCCAGTGAATACAAGCCCAGTTGATCCAGTCTTTCTTGATAGGTCAGTCCCGCCATCCCGGGAATCAGTCTGGTGAACATTCACTGCACTCCCTCAATAGCAAGAATGTCCTTCCTCAGGTTAGGAGACCAAAACTGTACACAATACTCCAGGTGTGGCCTCACCAATGCCCTGTACAACTGTAGCAACACCTCCCTGCCCCTGTACTCAAATCCCCTCGCTATGAAGGCCAACATGCCATTTGCTTTCTTAACCGCCTGCTGCACCTGCATGCCAACCTTCAATGACTGATATACCATGACACCCAGGTCTCTTTGCACCTCCCCTTTTCCTAATCTGTCACCATTCAGATAATAGTCTGTCTCTCTGTTTTTACCACCAAAGTGGATAACCTCACATTTATCCACATTATACTTCATCTGCCATGTATTTGCCCACTCACCTAACCTATCCAAGTCGCTCTGCAGCCTCACAGCATCCTCCTCGCAGCTCACACTGCCACCCAACTTAGTGTCATCCGCAAATTTGGAGATACTACATTTAATCCCCTCATCTAAATCATTAATGTATAGTGTAAACAGCTGGGGCCCCAGCACAGAACCTTGTGGTACCCCACTCGTCACTGCCTGCCATTCTGAAAAGTACCCATTTACTCCTACTCTTTGCTTCCTGTCTGACAACCAGTTCTCAATCCATGTCAGTACACTACCCCCAATCCCATGTGCTCTAACTTTGCACATCAATCTCTTGTGTGGGACCTTGTCGAACGCCTTCTGAAAGTCCAAATATACCACATCAACTGGTTCTCCCTTATCCACTCTACTGGAAACATCCTCAAAAAATTCCAAAAGATTTGTCAAGCATGATTTCCCTTTCACAAATCCATGCTGACTTGGACCTATCATGTCACCTCTTTCCAAATGCACTGCTATGACATCCTTAATAATTGATTCCATCATTTTACCCACTACCGATGTCAGGCTGACCGGTCTATAATTCCCTGTTTTCTCTCTCCCTCCTTTTTTAAAAAGTGGGGTTACATTGGCTACCCTCCACTCCATAGGAACTGATCCAGAGTCAATGGAATGTTGGAAAATGACTGTCAACGCATCCACTATTTCCAAGGCCACCTCCTTAAGTACTCTGGGATGCAGTCCATCAGGCCCTGGGGATTTATCGGCCTTCAATCCCATCAATTTCCCCAACACAATTTCCCGGCTAATAAGGATTTCCCTCAGTTCCTCCTCCTTACTAGACCCCCCGACCCCTTTTATAACCGGAAGGTTGTTCGTGTCCTCCTTCGTGAATACCGAACCAAAGTACTTGTTCAATTGGTCCGCCATTTCTTTGTTCCCCGTTATGACTTCCCCTGATTCTGACTGCAGAGGACCTACGTTTGTCTTTACTAACCTTTTTCTCTTTACATACCTATAGAAACTTTTGCAATCCGTCTTAATGTTCCCTGCAAGCTTCTTCTCATACTCCATTTTCCCTGCCCTAATCAAACCCTTTGTCCTCCTCTGCTGAGTTCTAAATTTCTCCCAGTCCCCAGGTTCGCTGCTATTTCTAGCCAATTTGTATGCCACTTCCTTGGCTTTAATACTATCCCTGATTTCCCTTGATAGCCACGGTTGAGCCACCTTCCCTTTTTTATTTTTATGCCAGACAGGAATGTACAATTGTTGTAGTTCATCCATGCGGTCTCTAAATGTCTGCCATTGCCCATCCACAGTCAACCCCTTAAGTATCATTCGCCAATCCATCCCAGCCAATTCACGCCTCATACCTTCAAAGTTAGCCTTCTTTAAGTTCTGGACCATGGTCTCTGAATTAACTGTTTCATTCTCCATCCCAATGCAGAATTCCACCATATTATGGTCACTCTTCCCCAAGGGGCCTCGCGCAACGAGATTGCTAATTAATCCTCTCTCATTACATAACACCCAGTCTAAGATGGCCTCCCCCCTAGTTGGTTCCTCGACATATTGGTCTAAAAAACCATCCCTTATGCACTCCAGAAAATCCTCCTCCACCGTATTGCTTCCAGTTTGGTTAGCCCAATCTATGTGCATATTAAAGTCACCCATTATAACTGCTGCACCTTTATTGCACGCACCCCTAATTTCCTGTTTGATGCCCTCCCCAACATCACTACTACTGTTTGGAGGTCTGTACACAACTCCCACTAACGTTTTTTGCCCTTTGGTGTTCTGCAGCTCTACCCATATAGATTCCACATCATCCAAGCTAATGTCCTTCCTAACTATTGCCTTAATCTCTTCCTTAACCAGCAATGCTACCCCACCTCCTTTTCCTTTTATTCTATCCTTCCTGAATGTTGAATACCCCTGGATGTTGAGTTCCCAGCCCTGATCATCCTGGAGCCACGTCTCCGTAATCCCAATCACATCATATCTACGTTATACATAATTTTCCAGTATTGAGCCCAATCTCCCAGCACATTAAAATCTACCTGAATCAGACGAGCCTCTTCTACAGTTCTAGCACTCACACAGATCTTGGTATCATCTGCATATTTGAAAATAGTGCTGCCAACCCCCGAATCTAGATCATTAATAAAAATAGTAAAAAGCAATGGTCCCAACACTGATCCCTGCGGGACACCACAGGTGACTGGACTCCAAACAGATCCAAATCCATCTATAACTGCTCTTTGCCTGCAATCTGCCAGCCAGTTCTGAATCCAGCTCAATATATTTCCACTAATACCAGAGGCTCCGATCTTATACCTTGTACCTTATTAAAACTTTTTGGAAATCTAAGTAGACAATGTCTACTGGGCTTCCCTCATCCACCAACTTTGTAACTTTTTCAAAAAATACAATTAGATTTGTGAGACATGACCTCTTTTTTATGAAGCCGTGTTGGATGTCCTTAATATGTCCCTCCCTATCCAAGTATTCATATATTTCATCCCTTATGATTCTTTCAAGCATCTTCCCTATTACTGGTGTTAAACTGATGGACCTATAGATACCCGGGTTTGCCTTGTCACCTTTTTTAAAAATGGGGAATACATTAGCCTCCTTCCAATCTGTAGGAATTATTCCAGAGTGCAGTGAGCTAAAGTATTAAAAATATAGGCCAGGGGCTCACACAGCACATGTCTCATCTCCTGGAGGACCCTCGGGTGAATATCATCAGGCCCTGCTGCTCTATCTATTTTTAAGTTCTTAATTCTTTCTAAAACAATATGCTTATCTATGTTAATGTTACTGATAAAATTCTAATATTCGAGCATCATCTTCAAGGGTGAATATTGATGCAAAGTACTTATTTAATATTTCTGCCTTACTCAGAGTCATTTGTAGCGTGTCCTTGAACACCCTTCAGTGGCCCGGTACAGTCTTTGATAGTTCTCTGAATCTTCACATAACTAAAAAAGCTCTTCCCATTACTGCCACAGTTCTCGACAATCCTTTCTTCCATTCATCTTTTTACTGATCTAATAGCAGCCTTTGTTTTCTTTAGTTGTTCTTTGTATTCAACCCTATTTATTTTGAGTGTTAAGTTTCTTTAATTTATAGAAACATTTCTGGTTACATCTTATTTGTCTTTGCACATCATAGCCAGTAAGCCACCTTAGCTTTTTCTTACCATATTTCCTTCTTTTGATTTTACCACATTTTTAATCTTATTCTTAAAAACTTTCCATTTATATTCAACATCGGTTGCATCTCCACCGAGGAGGGTTAGCCAATTTACCCGTTCCAAGTCATCTGCCATTTTGGAGAAGTTTGCTCTTCTGAAATCCAGTACAAGTTGCAGGATCTCAGTACCTTTAGTTCTACTAGCCAATTGGAACCGTATAATGTTGTATCATTGGCTGTAAAGTGCTTTGAGACGTCCAGTGGTCGTGAAAGGCACTATATAAATGCAAGTCTTTCTTCTTTTCCAATTTTATTTTCATTGAAGTCAAGAGAATTAAAAATCGGGAGAAATGTAAATCAGACTTTACACTAATACACAATGTCAAGATCTACCCTGTGTGGTTTGCAAATGAAGTGGAGTTAGAGGATAGAGATAATAATTACCAAGCAAATGTAATTCAGTCCCCAGTTTAAAGATGCGTTCTATCCTTATTTTCATATAATTCTTTGATTTTATGTGAATAATTTATAGTTCAATAGAAAAACTGACTCTAATTTAGGAGGCAGATCACCCCTAACCCCAGGGACACCCTTACAGCACAGATCCAATATGGTGTCGGCTGTGTTTCCAACGCTCATTGAACACAGAAGATTGGCCCATTAAATTGGACCTTTTTACACCCATGTTCTGCCCAGTTAACAGGTGTATTGTGATTCTATGTCGAAGTCCAGATTTTTAGTACATTCTATTAAAGCTGTCGTGATGCATGCACACTCCCTATGGAGAAAAGGAAATCAAACGATGGCAAAGCTGAGCTTTCACAGAACAAAATATAATCCCTTATTCCCTCATTTGAGTTTATATTCAGTAGTACAGCATGTTCTGTTCTGCCTTAGCACAGTACATGTTTTTATTCATGTCATTAGTCAATTGCACTAGAATATAAATCTGCTTGTTTTTAAAAATTAATTCTCCGTTAATGACATCACTGGCAAGGTGAGCATTTACTGCCCCTGCCTACTTCCCTTTGAGACGGTGCTGGGTCGCCTTCTGGAACTACTGCAGTCCTTGTGGATATTTAAGCCAGTGAATGATTAAATCATGGAATCATTGATATTTACAGCATGGAAGGAGGCCATTTTGGTCCATCGTGTGCTTGCCGGCCGACCAAGAGCTATCCAGCCTAATCCCACTTTCCAGCTCTTGGGTCTGTAGCCCTGTGGGTTACGGTACTTTAAGTGCCTATCCAAGTATTTTTTAAACATGGTGAGGGTTTCTGCCTCTACCACCCTTTCCGGCAGTGAGTTCCAGACCCCCACCACCCTCTGGGTGAAGAAATCTTCCCTCATATCCCCTCTAAACTTCCCCCCAATTACTTTAAACTTGTGCAAATTCAATGTCAAATCATGTACAGAAAGAGAAATAAAGAGGGGATAGGAAAGATTGGATTAAGAGAGAAGCAAAGAGACAGAAAGAACATTTTTTAAAAAGTTATCAACATTTTTTTTTAAATCTCCGACAAAAATTAAAAAACAAAGACTTGCATTTATATAGCGCCTTTCACGACTGCCAGACGTCTCAAAGCACTTTACAGTAATGAAGTACTTTTGGCGTGTAGTCACTGTTGTAAAGTGGGAAACGCACCAGCCAATTTGCACACAGCAAGCTCCCACAAACAGCAATGTGATAATGACCAAATAATCTGTTTTTTGTTATGTTGATTGAGGGATAAATATTGGCCAGGACACCAGGGTATAATGCCCCTGCTCTTCTTTGAAGTAGTTCCATGGAATCTTTTACGTCCACCTGAGAGAGCAGACGGGACCTCGGTTTAACGTCTCATCCAAAAGACGGCACCTCCGACTGTGCGGCACTTCCTCAGCACTGCACTGGAGTGTCAGCCTAGATTTATGTGCTCAAGTTCCTGCAGTGGGACTTGAACCCACAACCTCTGACTCTGAGGTGAATGTGCTACCCACTGAGCCACAGCTGACACTATGGCATAAAGGCATGAGACCCCACATTTACAACAGTTAATTTTCAGTGCCAGAGAGATTGTTTGGCAGTAATTAACACTTAATACGCTGTTAAAAAGGGTACTTAGACAGAAATGGCCAAGCCCTAACTTTCTGTGGTTCATATCTCACG